>NW_012122043.1:6773483-6831963 GCF_000951035.1 Colobus angolensis palliatus | reverse complement strand
CCTTCCTTCCTTCCTTCCTTCCTTCCTTCCTTCCTTCCTTCTTTCCTTCCTTCCCTCCTTTATTCTTTCTTTCTTTCTTCTTTTCTTTCTTTCTGACAGGCTCTCACTCTTGTCACCCAGGTAAATGCAGTGGCAAAATCACTGCTCACTGCAGCCTCCACCTCCCAGGCTCAAGCAATCCTCCCACTTCAGCCTCCTGAGTAGCTGGGACTTCACGTGCATACCACCATACCCACTTAATTTTTGTATGTTTTTGTAGAGACAGGGTCTGGCCATGTTGCCCAGGCTGGCCTTGAATTCCTGGGCTCAAGCAATCCTTCCGCCTCAGCCTCCCAAAGTGCTGGGATTACAGATGTGAGTCATTTTTGTATTGTTCCACTGCAAAGCTACTAGCTTGAGCACCTGCATTCGCTCTGCAGATATTTGTTGCATGGGACACAGCCCTAGGAAAGACCACGAGCTCCCTGCCATTGTTGAGCTTACAGTCCATCGGGAAGGACCCACCTGAAACAAGATGTTTTCAGATGATTTCTGACATATCCTTTATACAAGAAGAGTAACCTCACAGGGACTGTGGAGGGACTGCTCTTAGAGGGCAGTCAGGGAGGGTCTCTCTGAGGAGATGGCATTTGAGCTGAACCTGGAGGAATGAGAAGGAGCTACATATGAAATGACAGAGCAAACAGCAGGAGGGAGATGGGATCTCCAGGTCATACAACTGGATGAAGGGCGAGTGCTGCTGCTTCAGGGAGGAGGCAGGCTCAGGAGCCAGTCATAGTGGCTAAGCAACCAATGGAGAGGGCATGTCCCTGACATCTCAAATACGCGGGATCCATGAGAAGTAGCAGGGATTGATTCTGCAAAGAGCCCATGCTCCTCTCCCTTTTATATTTTGCGTCGAATTACAACTCATCTCTCTCTATAGGAATAAAAACATTGTTACCTATAAACCTGATTTTACAAAGCTAACATTGGGTTTGGCTGATTTGTGGACAAATTAGCCATAACTGCAATGCAGGGCTGGGTTGTGGATCAATGGAGTTAAAGAGACACTTGGGAAAGGGATGAAAAGCAAACTCCTCCAGGGAGAAGGAAGCCAGGCGGCCTGATGACTCCCTGCTGGCCAGTGCGGGGGGCTATGGGGGTGCTGCCTCCCCATGAAGCAGCAGCATTTGCCTGTGTGTCCAGCCACAAATTCCCCTTCTGTACCCGGTCCTGCCTCCCTCCTGCTGTCTCCAACGCCTGGAACGCTTTTCCCCTTGCCATTTCAGACCTGGCTCCTTCTCATCCCTCCTGGTGGGCAGAGGGCAAAATCACAAAAGCCTTGAGAAGCCTGGGGAAAGGAGTCCGGCTAAGTAGGGGTGTTGTGAGTGTCAGAGGCGTGTGAACCAGAGCAACTCCATCTTGAATAGGAGCTGGGTAAAAGGAGGCTGAAACCTACTGGGCTGCATTCCCAGACGGTTAAGGCATTCTAAGTCACAGGATGAGATGGGAGGTCAGCACAGAATACAGGTCATCAACACCTTGCTGATAAAACAGGGTGTAGTAAAGAAGCCGGTCCAAACCCACCAAAACCAAGATGGTGATAAGAGTGACCTCTGGTCCGCTCACTGATACACTCCCACCAGCACCATGACAGTTGACAAATGCCATGGCAATGACAGGAAGTTACCCTATATGGTCTAAAAAGGGGAGGCATGAATAATCCACCCCTTGTTTAGCATATCATCAATAAATAATCATACAAACCAGCAGCCCTGGGGGCTGCTCCCTCTCTGGAGTAGGCATTCTTTATTCCTCTACTTTCTTAATAAACTTGCTTTCACTTTACTCTATGGACCCGCCCTGAATTCTTTCTTGCATGAGATCTAAGAACCCTCTCTTGGGGTAACAATGAGTGCCAGAGAGATACAGCAGTGCCTGGTGGGGTCCAGACAGTCGAGAAGACGGCCATGCAGGCCTGAAATCCAAAATTTAGTGCCTGGGACCTGGAAGAAGAGACCCCGTGGAAGAGGGGTGAAGACAGAGTCCAGATGTGACCCCAGTGGCAAACACTTGGCTCCACCAAGTCACCTCTTCTCCAGCAAGCTATCTACACACTCACTGTCTAAGGACAGTGGGGTAACCCAAGCATCACATGTAGTTCTGTTTGGTTGACAATGAGTGTATTTTCTTATGTACATCGAAGTAACAAGCCTGTGTAACAAACACCC
The DNA here is from genome assembly GCF_000951035.1 of Colobus angolensis palliatus. Lineage (NCBI taxonomy): Eukaryota > Metazoa > Chordata > Mammalia > Primates > Cercopithecidae > Colobus > Colobus angolensis. The sequence goes on along the minus strand of NW_012122043.1, from coordinate 6,829,750 downwards.
ATCCCACTTGACTATTTTTAACTTTATCTAGACTGCATTATAAGTAAAAATTGCTCCCAAAACTCCACTTCCATAGTTTACTATGTATGGGGAAACAAAAAAATTTAAAAATTCTACTTCTAGGAATTTTGTCTAAGTGGTAGACACAAAGATATTCATTATATTGGCCGGGCACGGTGGTTCACATGTGTAATCCCAACACTTTGGGAGGCCAAGGCGGGCAGATCACCTGAGGTTATGAGTTCGAGATCAGCCTGGCCAACATGGTGAAACCCCATGTCTACTAAAAATACAAAAATTAGCCAGGTGCACTGGCGGACGCCTGTAGTCCCAGCCACTCGGGAGGCTGACGCACAAGAATCATTTGAACCCAGGAGCCAGAGTTTTCAATGAGCCAAGATAATACCACTGCACTCCAGCCTGGGCAACAGAGTAAGACTCTGTCTCAGGAAAAGAAAAAAAAAAAAGTTATTCATTATATCATTTTTATAGTGGCAAAGAAATAGAAACACAAAATTCACAGATGGTAAAATAATTTGTAGAATATCTATATGGTGAACTATTAAGCAGCCATTAAAATTTACATTAAAAGAAAAATAATAATGGTTGGAATGTACTGGGCATTTTTTTGCAAACTGAAAGCACTTGGTTTCCGCTTCCCACAATAACCCTATGAGGTGTATGCTAGCATTATTTTTCTTTTCAGAGGACAGAATAAGGCACAGAGATGTCAATTAACTCACCAAAGGACACATTGCTAGTAATTCTGAGAACTAGAATTCACACCCGGTTGATGTGACTTAGTGGCTTATCTTCTTCATCCTTGTACTATACAGCGAGTAAAAAAAAACTGAGCAAGGTCCAGTGGCTAAAGCCTGTAGTCTCAGCTACTTGGGGGTCTGAGGCAGGAGGATTGCTTGAGCTTAGTGAGCTATGATTGCACCACTGGGTGACAAGAGTGACACCCCTATCTCTTAAAAAAAATTTGTAATGACATAATGTTCATAATTTGTAGTTTAGTAAGAAAAGTAGGTAATAAACAGTATACTCTGCATAATCTTAAGTAAAGAAAACCATATATACGATCTACAGTATCACAGCTAAAACATTTGGGGAGAGGTGATGATTTGGGAGTGGCTGCCGCAGGATTTTATTTTTTATCCTGATGTAAGTCTTTTTAACAATCTTTACACGTTTGCAGCATAAATAAGTCCATGAGTCCACGCCTTATATTGTGCAATTTCATACACTTGTGAGAGTTCCATTCCTGACGGGTACAGTCCCGCCAGGGCTGGGGGCAGCGGCTTGCTCTTCCCATAATCGGCACTTCCTTCGTAATCTGCCTTTCTTTTCTGGAAAGCAGTCTGGAAGGATAGACGTCAGCATTTTAAAGGAGGTTGGGAGGACTACAGTTCACTTTAATGTCCTCCTTACGCTGTCTTTATTCTTTACCGGCCTCATTTTTAAAAAACCATGAACATAACTTATATGTGTTCAGAAAATGTGATAAAGTTCCAAAAAGACAAGAATGCACTACGGGTCGCCCACAAGTCCAAGCTCCCTCCCCAGCTGAGCCCCAGAGGTCTGATGTGGGGTCTGGCTGCAACTTGAAATGCTTCCCAAGTGATTCTGAGGTTCACCTTGATGGAGAACCCCTATCTGTCACCAGGAGGGAGGCCCCTTCGAAGGGAGCCCTCAGTCTCCCAGAATAGCCCCTGTACATCCTCACATGGCACAGAGGAAGCAATCCACTTTGCCTGCTGTATTTATGCAGAACCACGGACTGCAGGGTTTGATTCTTCTTAGGATTATGGAACGGCTCCCTCAATTACCTTTCCAGGGCTGACGGGAGGTAACTTCACTGCCCCGAGTTCTTTGGGGCTGTCAGTGTCAGCACGCGTGTGAAAAGATGGAAAAGATGGATGGTTCCGCATTTCCACAAATGAATTGGAGCAGATGTTGTCAGACAGAGGTCGGGTGAACGGCTATGACATCACCAAGATCCACGCTGACAGCCAGAAATCCCAGTTCCAGGCTGAATGAGCCCCTGCAGGGCCCCAGCACAGGGCTGGAGGTAAATGGACAGCGCCCGAGTTCCAGGAGGCAGGCAGAGCCCCTGCCCTCCAGTAGGCACGCAGGGAGAAAGTTCCCGTAGGTCCAGCTCAGGGATCAAAGGCAGGCGGGCGTTTCTGCAAAGGAGGGAGACAGAGCTGGGGAGGGTGGACCAGGGAGGCTCCCATGGTAACTGCTTGATAAATAGGTTCTTCCTGTCTTTCCCTTCCCTGAAGCCGTGGGAGGCTCCTTCTTTCTCAGTAGTTTAAACTAATTGATAAAATGGGGTAAATTAGGGCCAGTAATGAGATTAATAAAAATGCCTTTCGCGGGACAGTAGCTGTGCTTGGAAGCTCTCCAGGTGTGAAGTGTTCTGCATTTCCTGCTGTTCTTTCATTTTTAACAACAATGGATTGAAACTGCCCATTTGAAATTGAACAACTTGTTTGTATGTGGACTCTAGGTTCAGAATGATGACTTGTTGTGTTGTTGAGAAAATTCACATCTTTGTGATTTGATATTTGTTTGGGCTCCTTTTGAAATGCCTTCGTGGTGTAGCACATTGAGTGAAGGCAAAGTTTTGAGTATGTTAATCGTCCTTTCCCCTCCCTCCCCCAGCCCAGAGGAAACTGTGGCTGGAGCTTGAGGGTCTCTGTTTTGGGGGGTTTGTCCATGCAAGGACCCTTTTACTGACTGGGAGGTGGAGGAGCAGGCCCAGCTCTGGCAGCCTCCATGAGGGAGGGGAGTCTTGTTCACTGAACTCCACAGTCTTGGCGTCACCTAAGTCACCTGTGCATGCCTCGACCTGCCTATTCCCACCCAGCTGCCCCTGGAGGTACAGAGCACCAGCGGGAGAGGCAGCCTGTGGGGGCCGGGAGAAGGCTGTCTTGGTCTCCACTTATGGAAAAGGGTCCAAGACCCAGAGAAGCCCAACCCAGCCTGGCAGTCGAGGCCGCCCACTGCCTGCTCCCAGCTGGCCTCAGAACCTCATTTTCTAAGGTTCCCTGTTCCCCCACCATTGCCCCAACCCACATCCCGCACAAGCAGGCAACCTGAGCTCAGGGCACCATGTGTGCTCTTGTTTCTTTGAGGGCCCTTTCTCCTTCTCCTTGCTTTCTCATGCAAATGCTACCTATGTCCAAGGATTCCATGTCGCTTGGCTTCCCCAAAGCCTTTCCTACCTCTACGTGGTCTCTTTTCTGCTCTTCCATAGCATTTGCGTTAGGGTACATGGAGTGGGTTGAGTGTTGCCCCCCAAAATTCATGTCCACACGGATCCTCAGAATGTGACCTTATTTGGAAATAGGGTCTTTGCAGTTGTGATTGGCTAAGAAATCAGTGATAATGAAGTCATACTGGATCAGGGTGGGGTCAAAACCCAATGACTGGGGTTATGAGAGGGGAGAACTCACAGAGACACAGACTCACAGAGGTAATAAGGCTACGTGAAGACAGAGGCAGACAGCATCACTAATGATCAGGGAAATGCAAATCAAAACCACAATGCGATGTCACCTCACTCCTGCACGAAAGGCTATAATAAAAAAGCCAAAAAATAGATGTTGCCATGGATGTGGTGAAAAGGGAACACTTTTACATGGGTGCTGGGAATGTAAACTATACAACCATTATGGAAAACAGTGTGGAGATTCCTTAAAGAACTAAAAGTATAATAGAACTGCCATTTGATCCAACAATCCTACTACTTGGTATCTGCCCAGAGGAAAAGAGGTCATTATATGAGAAAGATACTTGCACACACATGTTTACAGCAGCACAGTTGCAATTGCAAAAATATGGAGCCCATCCAAATGCCTATCAATCAATGAGTGGATAAAGAAATTGTGATTTACACATATACCCACAATATATACATATATACACACACACACACACACATATACCCACACACATATATAAAAATATATATATATATGAGTGTACACACACACACACACGCACACACCATGGAATACTACTCAGTCATAAAAATGAATGAAATAATGGCATTTGTAGCAATCTGGATGGAATTGAGACTATTATTCTAAGTGAAGTAATTCAGGAATGGAAAACCAAATATCATATATTCTCACTCTTAACTGGGAGCTAAGCTATGAGGATGCAAAGTCATAAGAATGACACAGTGGACTTTGGGGATTTGGGGAAAGGGTCGGGGGGGTGAGGGATAAAAGATTACACATTGGGTAGAGTGTACACTGCTCAGGTGATGGGTGCACCAAAATCTCAGAAATCACCACTGAAGAATTTATTCATGTAATCAAATACCACCTGTTTCTCAAAAACCTATTGAAATAAAAAATAAGCAAATAAATAAATATCAACAACGACAACAAAAACAGAGGCAGAGACTGGAGTGGTGCATCTACAAGCCCAACCAGAAGCTGGAGGAAGCATGAAACAGATTCTCCCTGAAAGCCTCCAGAAGGAACGGCCTCCAGAACAGAAAGGAAATAATGCCCAGTGTCTTAAACCACCCAATCTGCTGTACTTCACTATAGCCCCAGGAAATTAGCACAGCACCGATTGCCAATTTCCCCCTATACACTGTCCACAGTGCCTGCTGTGTGGAGCAAAGCAGGGGGCCATCTATGAACATTTGTGAAATGATTGACAGAAATAATTCATCCAATTACAGCATGTTCCCAAGACCCACAGCAATTAGTGAACGCAAAGGGCAGACTTGGTTTTCTTTGCAAAGGGAGCCTCTGAACTGGTATTCTGAGCCTCCCCAGGCCTCCACCAGGCCCCCACGTTGTCCCTGTCATTGTTCCATGCTGTAGGAGGCTCTGCGGAACCAGATAACGTGTAAAAGTGGCATGGGTTTCTAGAAGGGCGCCAGGCTCTTGTTCCATGATGACATAATATGGGTCAAGGTCGGGAAGCACCTGTTTTTCCTCTGCCCTAGCCTGGCAAGGAGGTTGTGACCCCACTCAGGACCTGAGGGCTTCTCTCAAGGAACCCTAGATAAAGGAGAGGGCTTCAGGGAAGGGCTTCTACCGCCCTGGAAAAGGAGGGAAGAAAACAAGAGAAATTAATTAGCCATTTCCCAAATGTGTCTAACATCTAAAAATTTGCAATAGCCAAAAACACGGAAAAGCCCATCATTGTTTTTTATTTCAGTGTTGTTTTTAGAGAGGAGAAGTACCATGAGGCACAGAGGCTGACTCCGTCACTCAGGGGACAGGTAGGTGTTAGCAGCTGCATGACGGATACAGCACCTCCCTGAGGTATTACAGTCCCCAAGACTGGTGTTGTATGACTTATAGCTCTGTTCTTGGCACCAGATTCCAGAGGGGCAGCTCTAGAAAACAAGTGCTTCACAGTGTCAAAGTGGACATGTGTGATTACTGGTGGCAGACCTCAAATTCTTTCCCTTCGTGAAACCTGCAACCTTCTGCGGCTTAACTGAATCACTGTGACTTCCTCCCTGGTCTGTTTGTTGAGGTTTCCCTCTACGAATGTCAGCACTAGAAAAAGGTCTTAGAGGCCAGGTGCGGTGGCTCACACCTGTAATCCCAGCACTTTGGGAGGCTGAGGCAGCAGATCAAGAGGTCAAGAGATCGAAACCACCCCGGCCAACATGGTGAAGCCCCCAACTCTACCAAAAATACAAAAATTAGCTAGGCATCGTGGTGTGTGCCTGTAGTCCCAGCCACTCGAGAGGCTAAGGCAGGAGAATCATTTGAACCTGGGAGGTGGAGGTTGCAGTGAGCTGAGATTGTGCCACTGCACTCCAGCCTGGTGACAGAGTGAGACTCCGTCTCAAAAAAAAAAAAAAAAAAAAAAAAAGAAAGAAAAAGAAAAAGATCTTAGATGGCACTTGGTCTAGTCCACACATTTTCAAAGATTCTGGAACAGCATTCTTTTCTTCCATGGTGAGCTTTTCCTTCCCTGGGGAGAGATGTGCCTCACACTCAGTCGGGGTTCTCTAGAGGGACAGCACTAATAGGATAAATACATAGATAACGGACAGTTTATTAACTATTAACTGACACGATCACAAGGTCCCACATGTCTGCAAGCTGAGGAACAAGGAGAGCCAGTCCTAGTCCCAAAACTGAGGAACTTGGAGTCCAACGTTCAAGGGCAGGAAGCATCCAGCACGGGAGAAAGATGTAGACTGATGTAGACCAGTCTAGTCTTTTCACGTTTTTCTGCCTGCTTTATCTTCTAGCCTCGCTGGCAGCTGATTAAATGGTGCTCACCCAGATCAAGGGTGGGTCTGCCTTTCCCAGCCCACCGACTCAAATGTTAATCTCCTTTGGCAACACCTTGACAGGCACACCCAGGGGTCCCCAACCTCCGGGCCACAGACAAGTAGCAGTGTGTGGCCTGTTAGGAACCAGGCTGCACAGCAGGAGGTGATCAGCGGCCAGGCTAGTGAGGCTTCATCTGTATTTACAGCCACTCACCATCACCGCATTCCCACTTGAGCTCCACCTCCTGTCGGATCAACGGCAGCATTAGATTCTCATAAGAGTGCAAACGTTATTGTGAACTGTACGTGCGAGGGATCTAGGATGTGCACTCCTTATGACAATCTAATGCCTGATGATCTATCACTGTCTCCCATCACCCCCATATGGGACCAGCTAGTTGCAGGAAAACAAGCTCAGGGCTCTCACTGATTCTACATTATAGTAGAGTTGTATAATTATTTCTTTATATATTAAAACATAATGATAGAAATAAAGTGTGCAATAAATGTAATGCACTTAAATCATCCTGAAACCATGCCCCCCCAACCCTGGTCTGCAGAAAAATTGTCTTTCATGAAACTAATCCCTGGTGCCAAAATGGTTGGGGACTGCTGCTTTAGATGATTCCAGCTCCAGCCATGCAGACGGTGACTGCACGAGAGATCCCAAATGAGAACCACCCAGCTGAACCCAGTCAACCCACAGAACCACAGGAAATCATTGCAAGTTGGCATTTTAAGCCACTAAACATTACAGTTATTTGTTATGCAGCACTAGATAACCAGAACAAGGGCCAGTTCCCATGCCCTCCATCCTAGAATCTCAGAACTCAAAGAAGTCTTAGGGGTTATTTCTTCATTCCACAAATATCTACTGAGCTCTTGCTATGACCCAAGAAATGTTCTAGGCAGTAAAAATTCAGCACTGAACAGAACAAACAAGATCCCTGTTCTCACAAAATTTATAGTCTATCATGGAGTAGAGGGGGAGAGAAAATGTCAATGATAGGTTCTATGCAGAGAATTAAAAGAGGGAAATAAATGCCACCTTGAATTATATCAGTTTTTCTTTTATTTTCTTTCCTTTTTCTTTGTGAGACAGGATCTCACTCAATTTCCAGGCTGGAGTCCAGTGGTACAATTATTTAGATTTTCTTTTATTAGTATTGCTACATTCTAGCTACAATTGCTTGCTTCCATTCTTGTAATATTTATCTGGTGCATCTTTTTCTATCTCTTTAATTTTAAACATTTTGGGTCAGCTCATGTTTTATCTCGTGAACAACATATATTTGGATTATGCTTGCTTGCTTTATTTATTTATTTATTTAGAGATGGAGTCTTGCTCTGTCACCCAGGCTGGAGTACAGTGACACAGTCTCGGCTCGCTGCAACCTCCACCTCCTGGATTCCAGTGATTCTTCTGCCTCAGCCTCCCAAGTAGCTGGGACTACAGGTGCATGCCACCACACCCAGCTAATTTTTGTACTTTTAGTAGAAACAGGGTTTCACTATGTTGGCCAGGCTGGTCTTAAACCCCCTGACCTTGTGATCTGCCCACCTTGGCTTCCCAACATGCTGGAATTACAGGCGTGAGCCACCATGCCTGGCCAGAGTATGCATCTTTTAATAGCTGCATTCACACATTGATGTTTGCTGTAATTAGATATATTTTGAACTTATTTTTTCCATATTGCTCTCTATTTTTTAACCATGTTTTTTCTTTTATTCTCAATAATTGAATCTCCTCTACATCACCTTCAAGTTTCTCTCCAAGCCTAGTTTCTGCCTAAATATATACAATTTAAGGTCACCAAACTTAGATAGCTAATAGATACCATGTAGGTAAATAATCAAATTCCCCTTAATTTCCACCTAGAGATCTTCATGCTGTATCCCCATAAAATGAGTCCCATCTTTATCTACCTGACAACATTGCAGATATTTGACAGTCCAGCATGTTCCTCCTCTCCTAGGTCTTCTCTCTATAATACCTTCCATTCCTTCATCACTCTTCCTCCAGGACAGAGTTTCGAAAGCTATTACTTCACTTTGCCCTCCCCACTTTAAAGTGTGGTGCCCATATCTGAAGAATTAGCCCCACAGTAATCTGATCTGTCCCAAGAGAAAATGAGATTGTTTTCTCTCTTGTTTTAGACAAAATCCTGTCATTGCCCGGGTTAAGCTGGCATTGACTCCTGGAAGTCAACACACAGTGACTCACAGCAAACTCACAGGCAACCAAAGCCTTGGCATCTTCTTCCTGCTGCGAAGCCGCATCTCCTCCATCTTACATTTCACAGCCGAATCATCTGAACACAAATACCTGACTGTACAATTATCCCCAACCAGACGTCATCTTTTTAGAGTCAGTCCACTGCTCCAGGCTGTTAAGATATTTTTGAATTTTTCCCAACATTGTGTCACCCACAGAAGTAAATGTTTTCTTTGTTCATATTTTCTCTCTGAAATTTCCATGGCCTCAGTCCAATAATTCTTTATATTCCATTTCTTATTTACAAGAACTGTAGTCATATCTGTAGGCAATTTGTGGAGAGGATGAAAGAGTGAGGTAGAAAGTTGCCCTCAGGCCAAGCACAGTGGCTCATACCTGTAATCCCAGCACTTTGGGAGGCCAAGTTAGGTAGATCACCTGAGGTCAGGAGTCTGACACTAGCCTGGCCAATATGGTGAAACCCCATCTCTAGTAAAAATATAAACATTAGCTGGGTGTGGTGGCATGTGCTTGTAGTCCCGGCTAGTCAGGAGGCTGAGGCATGAGAATCACTTGAACCCAGCAGACGGAGGTTGCAGTGAGCTGAGATTGCACCACTGCACTCCATCCAGCCTGGGCCACAGAGTGAGACCCTATCTAAAAAAAAAAAGAAAAGAAAGGTGCCCCCAAAGAACTTGCACATGACCCCTCTCTGAACTCAGTAAAACTGTCACACAGTGCATGTGAATAGCCAACTACAGGAACAAACCAAGAGATGGCTAATGTGTGGCAGAAAGAAAAGAGACCAACTGAGAAAAATCTCAGGAAGGTAGGATTGCATTGTGATTGGCATGTAATAAGCAGAAATCTATGCATTTGTGTCATAGCATACTTATAGAAAGAAAGAGTTGGTCAGCAATAGCAGTATGGTGAGAAATGGAGGTTCTTAAAACAAAGGCTGTTGTCATCTTAGATTCAATCATGGCATGGGCTGAATTGTGGCCCCCCCCCCAACAATTTAAATGCTAAAGTCCTAACCCCCAGTACCTCAAAATGTGACTGTATTTGGAGATAGGGTCTTTAAAGAGGTAATGAAGGTTAAATGAGGCCATTGGGGTTGGTCTTAATGCAATATGACTGGTGTCCTTATAGGAAGGGAAGATTAGGACACAGACATGCACCCAGGGGAGACCATGTAAAGTCACAGGGAGAGGACATCGTCTGCAAGCCAAGGAGAGAGGCCTCAGGAGAAACCAGCCCTGCCAACACCTTGACATTGGACTTCCAGCCTCCAGCATTGTGAGAAAATTAATGTCTGTTGTTTGTGCCACCCTGCCCATGGTACTTTGTTAAGGCCACCCAAGAAAACTAACACAGACCCTACCAACGTGTGTGGTAACCCTCCCCCGAAGTCACCTTCCTGAGACCAACAGCTTCCCTTGTGCTGACTCTACGCTCCCAGGAAACCATCTGCCTATGGCATCCCCTGAGGCAGGCACAGGTAGGAGAACGTACTTGTTAGGCTGCCCCAAGCATTTGTTGTGCGGGCACGTTTCACCCAACTCTTAACAAACCAGCATAAGGTTTGTTAACATACGTGCACATGCATGCAGATCCAGTGGGTGCACCTACATGCCAGCATAAGGTTTGTTAACATACGTGCATATGCATGCAGATCCAGTGGGTGCACCTACATGCCAGCATAAGGTTTGTTAACATACGTGCATATGCATGCAGATCCAGTGGGTGCACCTACATGCCAGCATAAGGTTTGTTAACATATGTGCACATGCATGCAGATCCAGTGGGTGCACCTACATGGGTCGGCATCCCACAGCCTTCACTACAGGTAGAGACATGCACCAGCCTTGGAGAGACAAGCAGATCTGCCTCTAAGGAAACTTCACCCCCAGGTGCATTGGCAAAATTGAGTTTCTGAAGAAGCCAAGTTGAGGATAAGCCCAGGACATGAATGGACAAGCCAAGATTCACTTGCCATTTTGTTACTGACCACTGGTTCTCGGGCTCTCGATGCCATAGAATTTGATATGAGGCCAAAAGAGTTTGCCCAGACAGGATTTTAGTGGAGCTTATTCCTGGACATAATGAGGGCAGCACAAGAGGGAGAGAGAATTCCCTGACTGAGTCTCCAGAAAGAGCCAGTAGGGCTTTTTTATTAGGCAACACTCAGGAATTGACATCAGGAGTAGGGTATGCAGGCTGGGCTGGGCAAAGCACATGACGGGTAGGGGATGCAGGTCAGCATTATCTGGCTGCCATGGTTCTCTGGAGTAATGGGCCACCTGGTAGTCAGGCCTGCAGCAACAAGGCTATAAATCGATTGTTTAGCATTCCTTCCCAGGACAGGACACTACCGACCTTGGTTATCTCCTAAGGCCAGTTCCTGGAATTCTTTAAGTAAAAGGCATGGTTAAACATTATGTTGTCCGTGAGATATTGGTATGGGTTTTGTGAGCAATGGGAATGTTCTACTGGAGGTGAGCTGAAGCCAACCCCCGTCTCTGTCTCAATTTTATGGGACCATCTAGGTGGCCAAAAGGCGATGCACCAACAAATCCTTCATCTAATCACCTATGAACTTGAAATTGCAATAGCACTAATACAACCTATAAGCTTTGTTTGTTATTTAAAAGCAGAAACATATGACAAGTTAAGAATTCAGAGGAGCCTAATGGAAGAAAGGAAGGGCTCATGATCTGTGGACTGTGGCTCAGTATCTGGGTCTACACTGAGTCTTGCCTGCGACTGCATGTGGTTGGCCCAGCATGAGAATCTCCTAGTCACAAGGCTTCTGGGTGAGAAAAGGGGCCTTATACATTTGGTACTTTCTTGTTTTACACAATGAGCTGGTGGCGCAAATGAGATCAGAACCTAGGTGTAATACTTTCTCTGCCGGTTTCTCTTGACATCTGGGTGCTGGCAAGGAAAGTCATGAGACTCGACAGGTGACAACGAGGAGGTCATGTGATCAGCACAGGGCCTGATCTAAGGGTCTTCAAGGGATATAAGATAGTCTCTACCTATTAAAACCTCGAGGTCCCTTCCTGGGCTCCTCCCTCCGTCTGGTCCTTTCTGCACTGATGCTCCAGGGAACGTGGAAAAATGCAAGAATAATCCTAGTGATCTTGTTGCCCACTATCCCTGTTTAGACACACCCCAAGACCCTCCAAGGGTTTGTACCCCTTCTACATGGTCTGTAGGGCCCTACATGATCTGGCCCATAGGCAGGCATCTTCGCCTCACAGGCCCAGGCACGAGGGCCTCCACTCCCCATGGTCTCCCATCACCATAGAGACTGGCAGGCACAAGGGTCTCTACTCCCCATGGCAGAGCCCGGCAGGCATGAAGGCCTCTGCTCCCCATGGCCCCCTACCCCACAGCCCTGCAGACAAAGGGTCTCCACTCCCGGCGGTCCCCCACCACACAGCCCTGCAAGCATGAAGGCCTCCACTCCCCATGCCCGCCACAACCACACAGCCCTGCAGGAATGAGGGCCTCCACTCCCCATTGACCCCCCGCCACCACACGGCCCTGCAGATGGCTGCTCACCCTCAGCCCAGCCTCCTCCTTAAGGCAATTCCTCCCGCTCCCCTGCCACCATTTGCCCACAGAAGCCTTCCAGGCATGGGCAGATTCCTCAGTTCCCCGCTCAGGGAGAACCACGCTCCTTTCTAGAGCCTGCTCCTGAGTCTGTATTTAAGATGCATCCATGGGAGAGGTAAGCGACTGGCTCTCCCACTAGACAGTGAGACCCAGGACAGATGCAGACAGCAGACCCTGCACAAAGTCATCCTTCATTGATACTGACTCAGTGAGATAGTTGCCACAACAGCCCTCACAGTGGGCCCTGGAATAAACAGATCAGAAGCAGCCTTTTCCCACTGACTTTAGACATAGTTTCCTCAGGATGATTTTCTTTTTTCTTAAACAGCTGTGGTTAGAAGCATTGTATCAGTCCTCTAATGGAAGTTAGGACAGTCAGAGGCAGGTGTGAGTGACAACAGTATCAATGCTAACAGCCTGATGGTAAGAAAAACAATATTAAAACAAGCAAAAAAAAGGGCAAAATGATTATCTTGGTGACTTAAGACTGTCACTGGAAACAGCACACAATCATGTCCTCAGGACTCCTGCTACTGTGAAGATATTTGTCCCTACACTGAATGCCCAGTGGCTGTGGTTTTTCTCATAAGTCAAATTATTACTCATGTATTCTCACCTTAAAAACAGACAACATAGACAGTGCATTCTGGAAATATTTCCCCCTGAAATCATGACAATGTTTTGCTGCTTCCATGATCTGGAACAGGAATTGGCAAGCTCTTTCTCTGTGGGCTAAATGAAAACAGCCATAAACAATACTATGTAAATAAGTGTGGCCGTGTTCCCAATAAAACTTTATTTACAAAATTGGGAAGAGGGCCAGATTTGGTCCCTGGTTATCATTTTCTGATCCCCATCTAGACCGTTCATACTGAGGAGCTCCTCACTTACTGACAATGTCAGATGAATGAGCAACAAGACATCTTAGTCTCAGGAACAGACATCATCTCAAGCCCTTTGGGTAGTAAAGAGCCATAGCTGTCATCTCATCACCTGCGTCTTGGGCTAGCCCCTTTCCTCTGCACTCTTCAGGAGCTGGGGGTGAGGTCTGACCCCTCTCTATCCGGAATCATGTCCTCCAGTGCTGTCAGACCACGTAGGGTACTCGTGACCCATTTGGATGAGAATGTACATGCTGCAAAGTCCGTCCCCTCCCAGAGGAACCCCTAGACCAATGAATGGTGTTATTAATGAGTCTCGCTGCCTAATGAAGAGCGTTACTCAGCTCTTAATAATACTGCTAATTGAAGCCAAGACCCTAGTCAAACAAAAGAAGCTTGTTTTGCCACTTTTAACTATGGGCATTAGTTTAAATGAAGGATCCTTTCACAGAGTGGTGATATAAAATACTCCTGCGCAAACAAATTCTTCGTATTTACCTTTGTGAGTCCTCCAGCTATATTTTTGTCATTTGCCTGGATAAACCCTCTTCCTTCTCCTTTTCTCTCCCTCTCTTTAAACTTCAAGCATCATTGCTAAGCCTAACAGGTGGTTAACACTAGAGTTAATTAACCACAAATTAATTGCCATTCTAAATAGTCAGTTCTGGAAATGATTCCAGTGGCCATGAAATTTAGACTTGAGCAAGGTTCATCAAGGCTGTGTTTTACAAGAGGATCAGAGGATCTGAGGCTGCCATCAGCACATGAGCATTGCTGGGCAATGTTCCCCTCTTGCACTCCCTGCTTGAAGATACAGTGAAGTAGTCTGTGCTTTAGTGACAGAGAAAACATTGCAAGCAGAGAGAATTGCAAGGAGAATTGCAAGGCAGTGGTTCACGCCTGTAATCCCAGCACTTTGGAGGCTGAGGCGGGTGGATCATGAAGTCAAGAGACAGAGACTTTCCTGGGCAACATGGTGCAACCCCGTCTCTACTAAAAATACAAAAATTAGCCAGGCGTGGTGACACGTGCCTGTAGTCCCAGCTACTTGGGAGACTGAGGCAGAATTGCTTGAACCCAGGAGGCAGAGGTTGCAGTGAGCTGAGATCACACCACTGCACTCCAGCCTGGCGACAGAGGGAGTCTCCGTCTAAAAAAAAAAAAAGAAAGAAAGAAAGAAAAAGGAAAAAAAAAAAAACCCACGAACCATAGCTTTGGAATTCCGGCATAGCTAGGTCAGTGAGGCCTCAATGGATTCTGATTTCTGGGTAGTTAATTTTGGTCTAGGTTTCCCAGAATATCTATAGCTCCAAGAGGACATATTTAGAAAATAAATGTAAAACTATTTTGCAAGATATAGGGACTGGCATGAAGGAGAACAATTTCAGATATTTGTTCATCAGATCTTGTCACAGTGAGGAAATAAAATAGGTCAAGCCAATCAATAGGGTTTAAAATAAATTAAACCCTATACATAATAAAAAAGGATTATCCTAAGTCCTTTTATTACTAGGGTCAATTTGCTGTAAATTTTCAAAAATTCAACGCAACCATGTGAACCTTCCTCTCTTCAGCACAGAGAATCAGAGGGCCTGCAAACCTGAAGCTGTTCTGCCAACTCCATTAGCCCCAGCATTGCAACTCAAAACGACTTCCCCTGGATTAGAACTCAAACTTGGGAAGAAATCAAGATTATTTTCAGAAATATTTAGAGAAAAATCCCAAAGAAAGACAAAAATTGAATAGAGAAAAACTATGGTGCTCCTCTTCCACCTAGGCTATAGAAAGCTAGAAAAAAAGCATCACCCCTATCCTAATGATGAAAGGCAGACAAATTACAAAATCATCACCTTGCTGGACCAATCAGAGATCTGAGGGTATGGGCAACCAAGTATTCTGAAACCCAAAGAAATGAGGGTAGCTCCAATGCAGAACACAAACACTTGCCCACCTGTAGCACACGACAGGAGGAGGTGCTGAGCATCACAGAGGCAGGTAAGGACTCAGCTGCAATTCTAAGAAGTTGCAAATGTTTGAGTGTGGGCTTGCATGAGAATATAGAACCTTAGCAGACACAAAGGGGGTCTGCACCCAGTTAAAGTCTCTTTTCCACAGAGTTCCAGCAAATACTTACAAGAAAGGTCAGGGGTTGGGCAGGAGATGAGAACAATGGCACAGACCTTGAGGAAGGGAGCAGATGCAGGAAAGACATGAACCCCACCTGGACCCTACTCCATTAGGAAAAAAACAGTCTGAAGCCTCTGGAGGAGGCAAGGTAAGGGCTATCTTCCATAAAGCACCAAGAGAGGACCCACTAGGGCTAGGAGAAGAGTAAAAATAAAAAGCCTCAACCCCTGGGGTAGGAAATGGGCCCACAATCCTATACCAATACTATTGAAAGCCTCTTCCTCAAAAGTCCAGCCAAAGACACAAAGTGTTTGGCCACCATGGGCAGGAGGGAGACCATCACTTTGAAAGTCACAGATTAATGACATTGACACACAGGCCCGCCCAAGGCTGAGGCTTGGCCAGGACAACAGAGAACCCAATCACTCCAATCACCAGGCTACCAAGAACCGAGTAACAAGAAACAAGGGTCTACTCTTGCAAGAGGGCCATGAGCATAGAGAAAGACTCTTGTCTGTAACAGAGGCACGCAGAGAAGGTCTATTAAGCTGAATATGGAGCAGGAACATTGAGAAAATCCCTCCAGAATCCCAGACTCCTCCATAAGTAGAAGGTAGAACTAGAAGAATTCAGTGAGGATGGGAGTGCACTGAACATAACCAGACCAACAAGAAAACCCAAACCCAGCTGAACTTCTGACCAGAGTGACTCAACCCCATGCTAACAGTATAGGAGAAAAGGTTTGCCCACTCCAGGCATAATACTTTTACCTCAGTCTCTATTGTTCTATACATGATGTCCAGCAATAACACAAAAATTATGAGACCAAAAAAAGCAAAAAGAAGCAATTATCTTCTAAGAGACAAGGAAATCAACAAAAACAGGTGCAGAGATGACCCAGATATTGTTATTATCAGGTAGGAAATGTAAAATGCATATGATTAACAAGTCAAAACTTTCATATGTGAACAGGTGGGAACTTTCAATAGAAAAAAAGAAAACTGTAAGAGCCCAAAGAAAATGCAACATTTTTTTTTAAACCCATGGTAACATAAATGAAGAGTGCCTTTGCCAGACCTATCAGTAGAGGTGACATGGCTAAGGAAAGAATCACTGAATTTGAAGATAGATCAAAAGAAGGTACCCAACTGTCAAACAAGGAGAACAAAAAAAGTGAGAAAATAAAAAGAGCAGGACACTGAAGAATTGTGGGACAATACCAAGTGGACTTACACACAAATAACTACAATCCTAGAAAGAGAAAAGAGAGAAAAGAGGGCAAAAGAGATATTTGAAATGAAAATAGCTGAGAATTTTCCACAAATAATGAAAGACGTTAAACCACAGATCCAGGAATATTAGAGAACTCTGAGAAATTTCACTTCCCTCTCTCATTAACTACCTGGTCATATCAGTGGAGTACTGTGGAAAGGTTATGTTGATGCTCAAACTACTCAATGTGTTGACAGAAGATGAGGCTCCAAAACATGTATTCCAAAGATCCACAACCACACCAGAAATGCCTGAATGGTAAAAAGCCTTCCCATGAGGCATGTGGAGACAACGTAGAGGAAAATTCAAGTGTAAAAGACATTATGTTTCAAACCAGTAAGAGCTGGGTCAAAACTCTAGAAAAAGTACACAACTGTATAAAATGAAATGTTCTTTCATTCCACAAGTGTTTTATATCTTTTCTGTGTCAAGTTTGATAAGTTGTCTTTCTCAATGCTATGTCCATTTTATCTGTTCTGTCAAATTCATTATAAAAATCTATACATCGTATCATAATAGTTTATTATCCATTAAATGTAAGAATCTGGAGTGGTTTCCTCCTTTTTCATTCCTAATCATGATGATTGTACTTTCTCTCTTTCTTTTCATGCTCAATCTTGCTAGAAGTATATCAATGTATGAATATTGCCAAAAAGTCCAGCATTGGACTTCATTGTTTTCTCAACTATACGTCTATCTTCTATTTCATCGATTTCTGACTTTACCTTTATTATTTACTTCTTTCCTTTCTTTTGTTTTTATGTTCTCCTACTTTTACATTTTTTGAGATGAAAGTTTAAAATTGATTTTTAAACTCTCTTATTTGCTTCTATTTAAAGCTAGAAATATAAAGTCAACATTTTTGAGATGAAAGCTTGAAAATTTGATTTTTAAACTTTCTTATTGACTTATATTTAAGGCTATACATTTCTCTAAACTCTTCTTTAGTATTTCCTCTCTCTCTCTTTCTCTCTCCCTACCCCCACCATCCCTCAGTTTTCCATACACCATGCACTCAGGAATCCCAGGAGAACAAAGGAGTAGACAAGGAGCAGCCAGCTGCTTTTGAGCCTGCTCCTGACTTTGTCCATATGATTAGAACACATGGTCTTTAAACATGCAGAGCTTGCCTTTAGCTGGTTCCTTCTTACTCTTAGAAATTGTCTCTGTCTGATGTCCTCAGACTTACCAATTTCCCTCAGAGAGGAAAAGGCTTGCTGATCTCAGTTCTTGTAGGAATCATTTGTCTCTCTCTGAAAATTTATTCCTTTAGACTTCTTTGCAGTCTCTTAGATAGATTTTTAAAATACACTATTTTTTTCACGTTTGTAAGTTTTTCTTTCTAGTTTTTATGACACAGGTGATCTTCTGCATCCTAATCTGAGGAGGAAACTCTCATTCTACAAACATATGTTAATCAATTATTATGGAACAGACCCTATTGCTCAGAACACAGTGGTGAATACGAGACATGATCAAAACTCTGTACCAGAACCTCAAGATACCACAGCACTGCTTCCAGAAGAGTCAGAAACCATGATTAAGATTTTTTAAAGTAGGGCCGGGCATGGTGGCTCACACCTGTAATTCCACCACTTTGAGAGGCCAAGGCAGGAGGATCACTTGAAGTCAGGAGTTCAAGACCAACCTGGGCAACACAACAAGACTCTCTCAAAAAAATTTAAATACATAGATTAAATTTAAATAAATATAAAAACTGTGATTAAGAAGAACTGCTACTTTCCAGAGCAAGTTTTGATGAATCTAATTTATGTTACAAGTGGGTGATTTTTTAACATACATTCAATGCCGTTTTTACTATTTCTTTCCTAATCCTTTTTTTTTTTTTTTTTTTAGACAGAGTCCACTCACTCTGTTGCCCAGGCTGGAGTGCAGTGGCGCGATTTTAGCTTACCACAACCTCTGCCTCCCAGGTTCAAGTGATTCTCCTGCCTCAGCCTCCTGAGTAGCTGGGATTACAGGTGTGCACTACCACGGCTGGCTAATTTTTGCATTTTTGGTAGAGATGGGGTTTCACCATGTTGGCCAGGTTGGCCTCCAACTTCTGACCTCAAGTGATCTGCCTGCCTCAGTCTCCCAAAGTGCTGGAATTACAGGCACGTGCCACCCACCCAGGTAATTTGTATATTTGTAGTAGAGATCGGTTTCACTATGTTGGCCAGGCTGGTCTTGATCTCCTGACCTCAGGTGATCTGCCTGCCTCAGCCTCCGAAATTGCTGGGATTACAGGTGTGAGCCACCACACTCAGCCTCTTTCCTAATCCCCTATTTTTACATAACCTTAACTTTGCCACCTATGCAAGTTTGCAAAGCTTTACATACTTGTTCCTTTTATTTTCCCCTATATCCTCTTTGCCCTTAAAAGCCATAACTAAAACCCACCCAACTATCTCACTCTTCACACAGAAAATAACAAATATTAAATATGTTAAAATATTAACCATAGACCATATTTCTAGATAATTTTGCCTCTCTAAACCTATTATTCATTTGGATTTGCATTTTTTCACTCTCAAACTAAAACAGATCAGCCAACAGTTAATATTTACATCACCACCACTAAGTAATTGGTAGAACTGCACAAATGCCAGGTGGTAGCATGTTAAATAAAAATCATCAAAGTGGTGCCTATGAGATGCCAAGTGGCCTTGTTGGACATACCTATGCAAATGTTTCAACTGCTTCTGTAGAATCAGTTGCATGTTCTGTCATGATCAATTACCCAGGAAAACCTCCTGGGGCAGTGTGACCCAGCACCACCTTCATGGCTCCCACTGAGCAGGCAGGAATAGAGTGCTGGATCTGGCACTGCGAATCTAGTTTTCATCGAGGTCTGCCATGAATGAGCCATATGTCCTGGGCAAGTTACTTCCCCCATTCAGACTCTAATTCCTCATCTGTAAAATGAGGAGGTGGGACTAGTTAAACATCTCAGTACCTGCCATCTGCCATGGCCTACATTTTTGGTAACGGCCGTTAGTTGTTTTGGAAATGTACACGTTCATTCTGGGTTAGCTCAAAAATGAAACCAGGAGAGCTTGCCTTTGGCTTCCCCAGCCTCCCCATCTGGGCTTCAGGAATGCCCCCAGCCTCCACCTCAGAACCTGTTTTTTGTTTTGTTTTTTTGTTTTGTTTGTTTGTTTTTTCACTCTTTCCCGTCAGAACCACTCTTGAAAAAGAAAGAGAGGGAACCGCTGGGTAGTATTAGGATCTAAGCTTGGAAATCAGAAGTGCTGGGCCTCATCTGTTTCTTCCAGCTTGTGACTCAGGCAAGTCTCATGAACACTGCACCACTTCATAGGATTCTCAGGAGGATTAAATGAGAAAATGTATCTAGAGTCCACAGAACTTATATTTGACACTAATAAGGACTCCGCAAACTTTAAATATTGTTACTGTGATTCTTCCTTAGCAAGGAATAATCAAAACGTTAAGATGATAGAATTAAATTATTTGATAGTTCACATTATTGTTCAGAAAAGACTCACTCTTCTCCCTTCAAGGGGTGCGTGAAGTGTGCTGTCCTGCCCATTGAGACTGAGCTTGGCTATGTGTCTTTCTTTGGTCAATGGGATGCTTGTGGTCGTGATGCTTGCAGAGGCTTTCCACATGCCCTCATGGGGTGGCTGGTCCTGGAAGCCTCTGATCTCTGCCAGGAGAAGAACACACCCCAGGTAACCACTACCCTTGCAGTCTGAGAGTCAGAATGAGGATGAACTTGAGCTCAGATTACAAACTGAAGGTAAAAGTCCAGGTTGGCCTGCACAAATTGCAGTCAACCCATGAATGTAAGGGTAAATGCTTGTTGCTCTGAGCTGTTGAGTTCTGGGGTAGCTTATTACGCAGCATTACTGTGGCAATCACTGACTGATACATGTGGCAATGATGATATTGTGAGTAAAAGCCTGAAAATAAGGGAAGCCTTTCAGGTGTCAATCATTGGTCCTTGACTTATGTCTATGCATCTACTTCCTTTCTGGTCCTCTGTGCTTGGGTTCTTCCCATCCCCCCACCACTTAATCTCTGGAAAAATCTTAACTGATACTTCTCTGCCAGGCCCTGGGAATATATAAATTAAGAGTAAATAATTCAATAAGTTAGGGATTTTATAGAAAAATGCCAGAATGCTATGACACCAAACAGAAGGGACAGCTGAGCTGGGATATGAGGTCAGCCAAGGCAGCAAAGTATAAACAGAAACCCAATCAATAAGTAGGAGTAACAAAGTCTCACCCCAGAAGCCATGTAACAGGGCACAAGTCTACAAAAGCACTTTTTAAAAGACAAGTTCCTGCCCCAAGTCCATCCTTTCCTCCCCTGGTGAGCCAGGTTAAACCTCAGAAAAACCTCAAGATACATTCATGGTTGCCTCCCTTTCCGTGGGGGAGCTGCTTGGAAATACCCACACTGGGACCCACTTCCGGAAGTGATAAGTTTGCACATCTTGCAAATGACTCCGGTCATCTGCTTCTGAAATCAGCTCATGCTCGCCCAGTTTGGGAACCACTGAGGAGCTGCCCTCTGCATCCTTCCCGGTTCCTGAGTGCCACCCTCTCCCGGGAGCCTGGAGGCTGTGGCAGGCTCCCCAAGAACATCAGTCACCCCAGGGAAGAGGTGGGCAGAGCTCAGGGACCCAGGGCTCTCTCTGCCCTTTCACCCAGTACAAAGCCTTCCTCCCCTGCAAACCAGAGAGCCCACTGGGGGCCTCCGGGGGCTGGGAGTGGCCCACTGCTCTTTCCACTGAGAATCGCAGCAGGGGAGGCGGAAGTTTCAGCAGCTGCCCAGATGCCCACATCCACAAGGATCATTTGTACCCAGTGCCCACGCGGAGAGCCTAAAAACAGAGTCTGGACAGGAAGACCGAACTGGGGTGAGGACGTGGGAAGAGTCTAAACCCAGAAGTTTGATAGCATGCTGCTTCTGGGCCTTTAAGCCCAGATTTTCAAGGAGAGCATGGATTGCCGCATTTACTTAAGACACATTCCCGGAAACTGACGAGTTCCACTAAATCATTCACCAAGCTGACTGTCCTCGGCTCTGATCCCACATGCGGGGTTACCATTTCTTCCTGCCCCTTCACCAGCCCACACCCTCACACACACACCCGCACGCTTTCGCACAGGCCCACTCACACACATCCACACACCCAGGCACACTCACACACCTGCACACTCACACACGCACTCACACACACCAGTGCACTCTCACACAGGCACACTCACACACACCCACACACAGGCACACACACATGCCTGCACACTCACACAGACACAGACACACAGACACACTCTCACACAGGCACACACATACCCGCACACTCGTGCACAGGCACTCACCCACACCCGCACACTCTCACACAGGCATTCTCACACCAGCATGTTCTTGCACAGGCACACTCACACGCATCTGCACACTTGCACACAGGCATTCACGCACACCTGCACACTCTCGCACAGGCATGTTCACACACACCAGCACACTCATGCACAGGCGTGCTCAGACACACCCACACACAGGCACACTGACACACACCTGCACACTCTCACAGGCACACTCACACATACATACTCGCACAGGCACACTCACATACCAGCACGCTCTTGCAAGACACACTCACACACTCTCTCATACACACACGCATTCAGTTGTATACACACACATTGCGTACACTCACATAGTCACACACATCAGTTGTGTACACACACATACACAACCATGCTCACACAGTCATACAGTCACACACGTTCACTTGTACACAGTCACACACAAAGCACACTCACTCACATATTCATACTCACATAATCACCTGCGTTCACTAGCACACAGTCACACACACACACACAAAGCACCATGCTCACACACTGTCATACAGTCACACACATTCACTTGCGCACACACACACATACACAGATATCACACACATCACACACATCATAATATGCATAACCACACATTACAACACACAACATAGCCATGCATACACAATCACACACACACAATACCACACACACCATACTGCATGCACACACATCATTCCACATACATATATATCAAACACACAATCTGAGGGAGATGAAGGTCAAAGTTGCCCCTGAGCTTCAGTAAATACAATGCCTACTCACACCTCTGTGCCATCAATGTGGACCCTCTGGTAAGGGCTGCCGGGGGCCAACCGTGAGTCCACCACCCAGGGCAGGCACACAGCTTGTCTGCAGTCGCCTGTGCTCTTGTAGAGGAAGATGGCTCCATTCCACATCGAAATCTTACTCCTGTCAAAGCAGCCTGACTTAAGGGAGAAGTGGAGATGGGGCTGGAAGTGGCTGTTGTGTTCATGTGATGTGAGTGTGACTGTGTGTGTTTGATATATGTGTACATGGCATGATAGGGCATGATATGTGTGCATGTGGTATGTTGTTTGTGTGCATGCATGTGGTTGTGTTGTCTGTTGTGGTGTGTGTATGTGTATGGTGATAGGTGTGGTTATGTACGTGTTTGCATGTATGTGTGTGGTTATATGTGACTGTGTATATGTGTGATTGTGTGTTTGATACATACGTATGTGGCATGATGTGTGTGCATGAGGTATGGTGTATGTGGTATGGTGTGTGTGTGCATGTGATTGTGATTGTGGTTGTGCATTTGATGGTGTACGTGATTATGTGCGTATGATTGTGTGGGGGGGTTGTATTTATGTGTGTGTAGTGTATGATTATGTGTGTTTAATACATATGCATGTGGCATGATCTGTGTGCATGTGGTATGGCGTATGTGGTATGGTGCCATGTGTGCATGCATGTGGTTGTGTTGTCTGTTGTGTGTGTGATTGTGTGTGTTGTGGTGTGTGTGGTTATGTGCATGGTTATGTATGTGGTTGTGCATATGTGTGATTGTGTGTGTTTGATGTGTATGTATGTGGTATGTGTGTGCCTGGGGTATGGTGTGTATGATATGGTGTGGTGCTGTGTGTGTGTGCAGGCACATGATTGCATGTGTCTGGTTGCACATGTGTGTACACAGGAAGATAATGATATTCAGAACGACAGTGCCATGACTGAAAAGGAAATTTCTCTCTGAAGTCCCATTTTCAGGTTTTCCCATTTTTTCGGATTTTCTTTCTAACTGTCATTTTCCCAGCTTGGCCTTAACTCAAAGATGAACTTTTCTCCTGGAAACAGAAATGGTCTAATCAATATACTTCTGAGCAACATCAGCAAATGAAATTTAAGGGCAGATTAAAGTTCAACATTTCTCATCCATTTCTATGAACACATTAGATTTTGAAATGTTAGAACAGCTCACTTCCCAACAAGAAGCTCCCTTCCTCTGCAGGAGAGAAACTTTATAGCTGGGCCATGGGAAGCATGCTGTGAACATCAGATACTCTCCTCCTACGGACCTTCCTTCATGTCAAATATTGCCAATCCAGCATAGTGAAGTCACACCAGCTGGCTGCCTCCCTTTTCTGTTGACCAAAACTCTGAGCTTATGCCTCACCTTAGTGTCTCAGTCTATTCAGGCTGTGATAACAAAATATTACAAACTGGGTGGCTTATAAACAACAGAAATTTATTTCTCACAGTTCTGGAGGCTGGAAAGTCCAAGGTCGAGGCACTGGCAGATTTGATGGTGAGGGCCATTTGGTGAGGGCCAGTTCCTCATAGACAGTGCCTTCTCGCTGTGTCCTTGTTGTGTGCAAGGGACTAATTAGCCCTCGTTGGTCTCTAATAATAAGAACACTAATATCAGTCATGAGGCTCCACCCTCAGGACCTACTCACTTCCCAAGGCTGCATCTTCTGATACCATCACCTTGGGGGCTAGAATTTCAACGTGAGAATTTGGGGACACAAATGTTCAGCAGAGAAGTAACAGCACCAGACTAGAATTAGCCCCGGGGGGTGCACTGACCCTGGCCCCATCCCTGCATCTTTCTCACACCTTTGTAAATCGCCCCTCATCAAACTCTCCTCCAATAACCCGACCTGAGTGTCCCGTCTGTGTCTCACCAGGCCCCACAATGCATCAGGTAGTACAAACACCTCCTCTCTCATTTTCTCCATCTTTAAATTTCCATTTCGCCCAAGCTTCAGGAAACACATGCTATCAAAGCAGTTCCTAGGAGCACAGTCACACCTATACCCACTCTGAATTTGCAAGGTGGCTGTCCCGCCACGGCTCTCATCCTTGCCACCCCCAGGCCAGTGTCTCCGGCCCACTCCTCCCTGTCTGCTCTGCCCTGGCTCTCCCAACATTCCTCTCCTTCGAGACCGTTTTGCTCTGCTTCTGGAACTTTGTTCTGTTGAAAATATGCAACCCAACATCACCATACCCCACAGAAGGCTCCTGGCTTCGATGTCCCCATCAAGGACATCATTGTACTTGGAACCCTCTCTAGGGCATGGCCTCAGCCCCTAGAGCCCATGGGCCACCTCCCAGGTCTCTACTGTAACTTCCCTTCTAATGAGTTTCCACCGCCATACAGAGCTCTTCACAGATAACTCTGGCCCCAAACCCACACACCCACAACCAAAGCCTAGATGCCCTCACTCTTCAAGCCAATCCCCAATCTCCCCGAAGTCTCACTAATCCTAGACTTTACTGCCAAGTTTTGTCTTTGACAAATGCTCATTTTTCTTTTTATTTTACAGAAAACCCAATCAAGTTGTGTTCTTGAGTGTGATGAGTCACCGTGACCTCAAACATTACCAGATTCTGTGACTCACAGTCCAGCCAGGGAGCTCCAAGACAATCGTCATTAGGCATCAAAAGGACCAGCTAAGGCACTGTTTAACGATAAAATCAAAAGAAAATACTTCATCAGCAAACTCCATACAATATCAGAGGCTTGCTTAATAACAGGAAATGAGACACACATTAGAGTTTGAGAAAGAGATTGATCATTTCAGCTAAGAGCATTTTACCAATTCTTGACAGTCATTATGAATTTGATGGGACGTAAATGCCTTTCCTTCTATTAGAAATGGCGCTGCATTTAAGAACATCTAAAAATAAGATAAAAGAACAACGGTTTCTGGTTTCATTACTGGGAGTCAAGCCTGCTATGATTTATTGGAATATCATTGATAAAACAATGCTTTGCCTTAGGAAAGCAATTTTTCTCCTCTTGCACAGAAGGGTGACACCTAGGAAGATAAGATTGTACTACGGATAAATAAACAAGAAAAAGGAGTCTCCAGAGCTGGCCTCGGCTCCTGGCAATTTGGAGCAGGTCAGCACACACAAATCATGGTGGTCCTAGAGCTGTGGGTCACGTTGAACGTGTTAGGCAGCTTCCGCCTGGAGAGCGCTCAGAGATATCAGAATGGAGAATGAATTGGTCTCCCTGCTGCACCCCCAAGAGGCATCCTTGATTGTGCCTGGCCTGACACTGATTTAAAGTACTCAATTTCAGATACTCCTGAGGGGCTCCAAATGTCAAAGACATGTGAATAATTGGTCATTCGGGGAAGGTCTGGGCGCCCTGAAAAGCATGTGCAGAGAGACCACTTGCTAATGAGAAAACCTGGAGCCTCTCAGCTCGCTTTACACTCTGCTGTTACTGGGTTCAGGTCAGAAGGGTCCCTTGCCTTTTATGGGTTTTGGTTTTGGATGGAGGCAAAGGATAGTAATATTAATAATTACCACATACTGAGCACTTACTACATGCCAAATACTGTGCTGAGGGCCTCGCATGCCTCATCTCACAAAAGCTCTGTGAGAGAGCTGTTATCTTTAAGGATCGATGGCTCAGAAAGGTTAAGTAACTCTTGCAAGAGCACACAGCTAGTGCCTAAGCCCAAGTCTGTCTAACTGGAAAACTCATATTCATAACAACAGCCCATAAGCACTCAAAGACCTTGATATGGTTTGGATTTGTGTTCCCACCCAAATCTCATGTCGAATTGTAATCCCCAATGTTGGAGGTGGGGTCTACTGGGAGGTGACTGGATCACAGAGGCAGTTTTTCATGGTTTAACACCATCCTGCTTGGTGTTATGATGGCAAGAGTGAGTTACTGCAAGATCTGGTTTAAAAGTATGTAGTACCTTCCCCCTCTCTTTCTTCCTCCAGCTCCAGCCATGTAAGATGTGCTTGCTTCCCCTTCGCCTCCCGTCATTATTTTAAGTTTCCTCCCCAGCCATGCTTCCTGTACAGCCTGCAGAAGCTTGAGCCAATTAAACCTCTTTTCTTTATAAAATACCCAGTCTCACAGGTTGTGCTTTATAGCAATACGAGAATGGACTAACACACGTCTCCACACGATCACCACAATGTCAAGAGTGCCCTGGAGCCATTATTTGACATTCATTCACTCAGGAAATATTTCTGAGGCCTATACGGTGTAATGCGCTATGTCCCCAACACAATGAGTTAAGCAGCAGTTTTTAGGGCGCAAAGGCATATGCATGGATACCAGGAACAAAGAGTTCACGAAAGTGTGCGGGTTAAGAAGCCCTAGGTGAATGGAGAGGCAGCCAAGGACTCTGCAGCTAGGTGATCAGAAGTAGGACTAGGAGGGATGGATGAGACACGTACAGTTGGGGGACAGGCAGCCCAGAAGGATGGGAGATGGAGCAATGGTAGAGACACCTGGGGCACACACAGGAGCCACTGAGCCCAGTGTGGTGGGAGGGCAGAGGAGGGAGCAGAACACTCCGAGCGAATGTGGAGGAAGAAAACTCACCAGATCCCTGCCAAACTAAGAAGCGTGAATTTCATGTTACTGGCAAGACATTTTTGGTCAAGAGAAACGACATGATCTGAGCTTGGTCTGGGGGCATCAAACTGAAGGCTTGCTGCCTAAGTTTCACTGGAGTGAAGCCAGAGCGGGGGCAGGAGTTAAAACAAGACACAATCATCCAGGGGAGACGGGCAAGGGTCTAATCCACAGCCACAGTGGGAGGTGGAAAAAGAGAAAATAACTCCTGTGCTGCCAGAAAGGCTTTGAGAGGACACGGGAATGGGAAGGGGGAGAGGCAGAGCGGGATAAACTGAGCCCATGGAGAGTGGAGGAGCATCATGGAAATTTGGTTTTAAGTGTTTGAATGAGGGAGGCAACAGGCAGGGGAGTTGTAGAATAAGGAGGCAGACAAACCATTCCACTCAGACAAGGATGGGGCCTCCGGAGATGGCTAACACCATAAAGGTAAAAGGAGGTCCATGGGTGGGAACAGAGAGAGGAGCATAGGAGAATGGGGATGGGAAGACAGAGACACCTGCTCTTGGGAAACATGAGACGTTGGAAAGCAACAAGAATTGTACATAGTCACAGGGGCAAAAGGAGGGGCTGGGAAACTGGGTCAGGTGCTATGGAAGGCACAGAGCAGAACACAGGCCAATGGCCTCTGCAAGATGTATTTTCTGTGCCCAACCAGTTCATGGCTTCCTTGGGTGTAGGAACCATGTTTATTCTTCTAGGTACCCTGTAATGTACAACCCATGACTACTATTATTAGTTAACCATTATTAACTACCCACAACTTACATAGGATAGTTAATAATTAAAATACAGTGTAGAACCAGGAAGTCATCCTAAACCCACCTGTTCACCTCAATGTTCCCAGCCACCCAGCACCACAGAAGAAATGCTAACATACTACTGGAAATGAGAAGAGCTTCCTGTCACGTTTTGAAACATCAATGATGTCACGCAGCCAACAGTTCGCCTGAAAGAGGAATGAGGAGGGGTAAGGGGGACACTCTCCTACCTCCGTGCAAAATGTGGGGTAGAGGGCAGGGCGTGGTGGCTCATGCCTGTAATCCCAGCACTTTGGGAGGCTCAGGTGGGCAGATCATGACGTCAGGAGATCGAGACCATCCTGGCCAACATGGTGAAACCCCATCTCTACTAAAAATACAAAAATTAGCTGGACGTGGTGGCATGTGCCTATAATCCCAGCTACTGGGGAGGCTGAGGCAGGAGAATCGCTTGAACCAGGGAGTCGGAGGTTGCAGTGAGCCAAGATCCTGCCACTGTACTCCAGCCTGGTGATAAAGTGAGACTCCGTCTCAAAAAAAAAAAAAAAAAAGTGGGGTGGAGCAGTCTTCAGTCAGGAAGAACACATGGGGCCATTCCCACCTCCCCACACTTATCCTGGAACGCCACTCCCATCATGGGGACCTGAGTAAGGAGGGATGGTGATGATGAAGTACTGTTGAGGGTGAACAGATGGCAGTGTGGTCTCTGGTCCACCCTCAGTGTTAACCTGAGAGTTTGGATAATGCCCAAAGCCTTCTCCTTGAGGCTGCAAGAGAGAGATGATCCTTGGAAGACAGCAGAGACATGGGGATAAGGGAAGGGGGAGGGCATTGCTGGAGGAGGTGCCAACCTCTGCTGGCTGGGAGAGCAGGTTCGCAGCACTGGGCTACCTCTCTCTCCTACAGCTCTGCCCTTCTTTAGAAAATATGATCAGCTGTTCAAACAGTCAAGGAGAATTGTGATCAGTCTAAACATTTCCCTTCCCTCTTGACAGTGATCGAAAGATAAGAACAGTGGCCTCAACAGTTTTTGATAGAGCCCATCTCAGCCACTAATCCCAAACAAGTGTCAACAGAGAGAAAACAACTACTGAGCATATTAAAAGACTGTGCCAGTTCCAAAGGAAAGAGCAAGTCAATCAAATGGAAGCCCAGGAAAAGAGTTACTGCAAGTACAAGAACAGATTTTTTTTAACTCTACTATCTTCTCAATATGATTTGAAAGGACTCTACATCTTTAAAATCATAGCCAGCCATCTTGAAATAAGAGCCACCTTGAATCCAAAAGAAAGACATGAAAAATAGGACAATGGGAACTTTTCACTTCATAGTGGCAGCAAACGATTGTATATTGCAGAAAACAAACAACGACCTAAAAGAACAGATGGAAAAATGCTTCCAGAACTAATAGAAAAAGAAAATATGGGAATGGAGAAAGAAGAACTAAGAGGTTCGTTCATGCGCGCACAGTCAAGTAACACACACTTGAGCAACTGCTGTGTACCAGACTCTGCTCAGTGCTTTGATGCATCAGTGAACAAAAAAGACAAAGATCTCTGCCTTGAGTGTCTCACAGTCTAGCTGGAGCAGACAGACCCTAAAGGGAGGCTACCATATGTTATTATAGAAGACTTTGGGGCCAGGCATGGTGATCACACCTGTAATCCCAGCACAGCACTCTGGGAGGCTAAGGCAGGTGGATCATTTGAGGTCGGGAGCTCGAGACCAGCCCGGCCAACATGGTGAAACTCCATGTCTACTAAAAACACAAAAATACAAAAATTAGCCAGACATGGTGCATACCTGTAATCCCAGCTACTCAGGAAACTGAGGCACGAGAATCGAACCCGGGAGATGGAGGCTACAGTGAGCCAAAATCACACCGCTGTACTGCACTCCAGCCTAGGCGACAGAGTGAAACTGTCTCAAAAAAAAAGAAGAAGAAGAAGAAGAAGAAGACTGAATGTTACAGAAATGGCAGGTAAAGGATTGAGAGTCCCAGGACAGGGGATGCAGGTTGTAAGTAGGATGGCCAGAGTGGGCCAAATTGAGAAGATGATCTCTGAGCAAAGGCTGGAATGAGCGTGGGCATATCTGGCAAGAGTATTCCAGGCAGAAGGAACAGCAAATGCAGTGGCCAGGCTCCAGGGGACCCAGCAGGGTCAGGGAACATCAGGGCAGCCAGGGTGGTGGTGATGAGGGGAGTGTGGTAGCTGATAATGCTTGTGGGGGCGGGGGGTCATGGCAGGGAGATTCGCGTTGACCTTGGAGGGTATTGTCAGAGTTTTGTTTTCTAGTCTGATGAAAAACTACCCCATGAGACCATTTTTGAGTAGAGGAGTAGTCTGATCATATTTAATTTTAAAGGATCACTCTGTCAACTGTGTTGAGAAAAGAGTGGGGGAGGGAAAGGGAGAGGAGGTCAGGGATCAGAGCTGGACCAGCCCAGCAATAAAGGAGAAAGATGGCAACCGCATAAACGGGGAGGTAGCTACAGAGCCATGAGAAGTAGTCAGTTTCTGCATCTATTCTGAAGCCAGTGGAGTGTCAGGAGGGTTCCTGATGGTTTTGATGGCGGGGGAAGACAGAAAAAGGGAAGTGAAGGAAGTTGCCAAGCTTGCTGGCAGGAGCCTCTGGAATTCTGCCATTGCCATCCACAGGGAAGGGGGCATGCTGGTGGAGCAGGCTTGGAGGAGGGCATCGGGGAGTCAGTTTTAGACAGGACTGGGTTGGAATGTCTGCTGGATGACGAAATGGTAACGTCAAGTTGAAGTCTGGAATTCAGGAAAAAGGATGAGGCTAGAGATGTACATTTTAGAGTCTCAGCCTCTAAACAGACCTCAACAAACACCCACCTGGCTTCCATCAATAATGTTGCACCCTATGCTATGTTATATGAATATGCTCTATTTAATCACAACGTGGTATACACCAGCCCACAATTCTTGCCATGCTGTGCTGTGGGAATTTCATTTGCAGTCTCCTTTGACCTGAACATGGCCACATACTCACAGAAACCAATTATGTGCCATGTAAAATGTTGTAAAGGCCCGTGGCTCCAGCTCGCTGTACGAGTGGTGGCTGCAATCTACCCATCTCAAGTTGCATCTCCAGTCAGTCCTCAGAGCCCTGGTACCACAAGGAAAGGTCCCCTGTCAGTATTCAGCACTGTCCTGGTAACAAATGAATTGTTCATTTTAGCAGCCACCCGACTGTCAAGACTGCAAAAGAAAACTTCAGGGCCGGGTGCGGTGGCTCAAGCCTGTAATCCCAGCACTTTGGGAGGCCGAGACGGGTGGATCACGAGGTCAGGAGATGGAGACCATCCTGGTCTACACGGTGAAACCCCGTCTCTACTAAAAAAATAAAAAAAAACTAGCCGGGCGAGGTGGCGGGCGCCTGTAGTCCCAGCTACTCGGGAGGCTGAGGTGGGAGAATGGCGGGAACCCAGGAGGCGGAGCTTGCAGTGAGCCAGGATCCGGCCACTACACTCCAGCCTGGGTGACAAAGCGGGACTCCGTCTCAAAAAAAAAAAAAAGAAAGAAAACTTCAGAAGACATTTACCTGTCGGCCGGGTGTGCTGCCTCACACCTGTTTTCCTAACAATTTGGGAGGCTGAGGCAGGCGGATCACTTGAGCCCAGGAGTTCAAGACCAGCCTGGGCCACATGGTGAAACCCCACCTCCACTAAAAACACAAAAATGAGCTGGGTGTGGTGGCAGACACCTATAATCTCAGCTACTCCGGAGCTGAGGCACGAGAATCGCTTGAACCTGGGAGGCAGAGGTCGCAGTGAGCTAAGATGGCACCACTGCACTCCAGCCTGGGCAACAGAGTGAGACTCAATCTCAAAAAACAAACAAAGAAAAGAGAAATGTATCTGTCCATGAATGAGTAATAATAAAAATAATAGCAAGAACATTAGTAAGTGGGAAGGAAGGTGATAAAAATGGAACATTCCTATCAGGTTATACAAAAAGATGTAACACTTGCTGGATGGTTTTTACTCAGGACTTTGTAAGATCCTGAGCCCCTTCGGCTTGTGAGTGCAAGAGGGAGACCGTTGCTTCCAGGTAAAGCAGTGTTCTGGATGGAAGTACACACATTCTACACAGGCTCAGGGGACAGACCAGCCTCTGAGCACCCACCATGTGCCAGAAACTGTGTGGGGTGTTTCGGACATGAACATAAAACATGCCCATTCTCTCCTCACCCAGCCCTGCCTCCCACCCCTGGCTTCACTTGCACCCCTTAGCCCAAGAGATTGAGAGCAGCTTCTCTACAGGGAGTCACACAGCTCCCACATCCCCCCTAAAAATGGAGGAGGAGAGAACTACATACACCCGCCCTCTCTCTCTGTCCTTTCTCTGCCCACCTCTCCCATCTAAATTCTGCAAAAAAGAAAGCAATAGATTGGCCCTACTCACCTTGAAACCTACTCTTCCGCAAGGGGAAAGGAAGGGAGGGTGTCCTGTAAAAGCAACACAGCCATTGTGGTCCAAAGAGTGGTTCTGAACACAACTGGCTGTGCCCCCAGAACATCTGGAGACTTCTGGGGACATCTTTGGTTATCTCAGCTGAGGGTTGTGGGCGCATCTAATGGGTAGAGACCAGGGATGCTGCTAGACATTCTGCAATGCACAGGACAGCCCCGACCAGCACACTCAAAATGTCTTCGTGTTGAGGTTGAGGAAGCTCGGTCCAAAGAGATTGAGCCAGCTAATATGGAGAGATCAAGACAAACCCATACTATCCCTGGGAAAAAAGTCAAACAGATGCTACTTTACAAATACTGTATTTACTAATTAACTAGTTCAAACAGCGCAGTACCTACATTACTCAGGTTTTCCACCACAGTCAGCAGCATTGTTTGTACATATTTGATTTCCTTCCACCTGGGCGATAGGACATTGGAAAAGCAGAGGTTAGAGTGAGGAGGGAAATGAGAGGCTGCAAAACTTAGACAGATTTTTCTCTAACATAGCCACATGACTGCACTAAGTTTTTATACAGACCTTCTGCCTCATCAACTTCCATCTCATCTCATTTCATGCTGGATCTAGAATTGACTCTGCTACCAGAACACACTCACTGCCTGACAGTGCTATCTTGAGAGCATTTAAAAGGAAACAGACAGCCAGGCACGGTGGCTCATGCCTGTAATCCCAGCACTTTGGGAGGCCAAGGTGGGTGGATCACCTGATGTCAGGAGTTCGAGACCAACCTGGCCAACATGGTGAAACCCCATCTCTACTAAAAATATAAAACTTAGCCGGGTATGGTGGTGCACATCTGTAATCCCAGCTATTCAGGAGGTGAGGCAGGAGATCACTTGAACTCGGGAGGTGGAGGTTGCAGTGAGCCAAGATTGTGCCACTGCGCTCCAGCCTGGACGACAGAGCAAGACTCCATCTCAAAAGAAAAAAAAAAAAGGAAACAGATAATGAAGGCTGGCTGAAGAAATGCTTTAAAGGATTAGTACAAAAACAGAGGCTTGTGTTTTACATAGAATAATGAGTAAAGAAATTGGACATAAGAATCGGATGTCAAGCTTGATTCTTTTGAGTATTTTACTGCTTCCACAATAAATGGAAATCTAAATTAAAATAAAGTCAGAGATGATTTTGATATTAAACTGTCTCATATATTCAAAAAGTAGCTCTTTGTGAAGGCCCCTGCCTCCTCACACTATAAATAACATATAAAATGTTAAGAGAGGCTTTGATTGTAAAAATTATTTCGCCTCTGTTTTATCTATGGCAGCCCAATCATACCGTCTAGACTCTAAGGATTATGCCACACTTCTGGTGGTCTGAGGATTATTTTTTCTTTTAGATCGATGGGTTGTATGAGCTTAGTTTTCTCTTTTGGCTTTTCCAGCCACGTGAATAGAAACGAAAAGGAAATGATCTCCTTTGGCATGGTTGTTACGGCTGACATGTGTCCCAGAGGCTTTATTTAATGAACCCATTTTCCATGGCCTTGGTTTTGCCAAAGGGTGGGATCTCCCTCACAGAGAAGCTGTAATGAGGTCCCACCAGGAGCCTCCCTTAACATCATTCAGATGTGGATGACACCAATGCAGATGCAGAGGGGAAGAGCATTTGCTGACAAGAGACATCCCACTGAGCTCAGGCAGTCAGCTGCTAAGAGCTCCATGCCTCTTCATTCAGGCTGTCTCTGAGTCACTGAGTAACTGACAGCTTTCCACTTCACCTTGAACCAGGTAGGTGTGATGCAGGCAAGGAAATCAGCAAGGCACCCAGATGGGGAAAAGATTCGAGTTGACCTATTCCATGGTCACAGGTGACATGGACAGAGGCTTAGAAGACCCAAATTTTCCTGATAAGAGTCCTAATTTTCAAACTCACAAGACAAATTTGTGTTAATATTTTTTAATGGCAGCTATTGTGTCTATAGTGTGCAGACCCTGGAGAAGGCGCCTCGCTGGCCGGGCGCGACAGCTCACGCCTGTCATCCCAGCGCTTTCGGAGGCTAAGGCGGGTGGATCACGAGGTCAGGAGTGCAAGACCAGCCTGGCTAAGATGGTGAAACCCCATCTCTACTAAAACTTCAAAAATTAGCCGGGCACGGTGGCACGTGCCTGTAATCCCAGCTACTGGGGAGGCCAAAGCAGATTTGTTTGAACCCAGGTGGCCAAGGTTGCAGTGAGCTGAGATCATGCCACTGTACTCCAGCCTGAGCGATAGTGAGACTCCATCTCAAAAAAAAAAAAAAAGGTATGTCATAGATGCTCCTTCTTTCCCCACCACCCCCGACAACTCTGCAACCCTGCCAGGTTGTTGTTGTCATTAAATTATGATTGTGAAGCTCAAGGTTGTGCAACTTGCACAAAGTCAAAGTAAATAGTAAGTACGTGGTGGAGAAGGAAGGCTGCCCTACTCCAAAGCCTATTCCTTATTGTTTGAGGCATTCAAAGAACAAGTGCCTGTGCAAGGTGGGGAGG
This sequence comes from Colobus angolensis palliatus, assembly GCF_000951035.1. Lineage (NCBI taxonomy): Eukaryota > Metazoa > Chordata > Mammalia > Primates > Cercopithecidae > Colobus > Colobus angolensis. Next base: position 6,794,895 of record NW_012122043.1, on the reverse strand, counting down.
AGAGAAAAGTGTACCCACTGGCTCCTGTCTCCCACTGGTCAAATTCACCTGTGGGGGTGTCACCTTCTCTGCTCGTCCCAGAGGCACACGTGTTGGGGTGAGTGAGGGCCATGGCTTGTGCACCTCAGCCACAATAATGAAGCGCAAAGAGGCGTGTGATGCCCGGTAGGGAGGCGCTGCTGGGTTTTGTCTGCCAGTGACACTCGGGGTTGGGAGCTGCCACCACCACAGGCCTCAGCAGTCTCGCTCCATGGATGCAGCACCACACGCACCCTTGCTAGGCCCTGGGGTGGCACATGAGCTGCCACCACCACAGGCCTCAGCAGTCTCGCTCCATGGATGCAGCACCACACACACCCTTGCTAGGCCCTGGGGTGGCACATGAGCTTCATCCATCGCGTGGCAGTCTTGATGCTTCCATGGTTCCATGTGGCACTCAGCGCTGTCATTACCCGTCCTCCACATTTCAGAGATCGGAGATGAAGGTTCTGCCGGCTTCTCAGTGGGTCTCTCCCAGTCACCTGTCGGGAGGCTGGGGAGATTACACCAGGGTGGGCTCGCACCCCCGGGCTCACGGTGACCTGCTCAGACTCGGCTTTGAGCTGGATGAGGGCACAGTTTTCCGTGGCAGCCGCAGGCAGCAGTCTTCTCCCCAGGCCTTGACTGTTGGTCAGCTTCCTAGGCTGCCCTAACAAATCGCCCACAGCAGACATCTCTTCCGTCACAGTCCTGAAGGCTGGGTGTCCATGGTCACGGTGTTGGCAGAGCCATGCTCTCTCTGAAGACTGCAGGGAAGGGTCTGTCCTGGCCTCCTCCTCGCTTGTGGTGGTGGCTGAGGTCAGCCTAGGCGTCTGTTGATTGACTTCAGCTACATCACTCCCATCCCTGCCCCTATCATCATGGGGCAGGGCCTTCTTCCCCCTGTCTCCTCAGTGTCTCTGGATCCTAATCTCCCCTTCTCCTAAGGGCAACACCATTGGATTTAGGGCCCACCCTAATCTGTATGACCTCATCTTACCTTGATGATATCTGCAAAGACTCTATCTCCAAAGACGCTCACATTCACAGGGACCAGGAGTGAGGGCTTCTACATCTTTTTGAAGAATACAATTCAAACCACATTTTTCTTTCTTTGAAATGAAGTCTCACTCTGCCTCCCAGACAGTGTGAGCAATCTCGGCTCACTGCAACCTCCACCTCCCAGGTTCAAGTGAGTATCCTGCCTCAGCCTCCTGAGTAGCTGAGACTACAGGGGCCACCACACCCGGCTAATTTTTGTATTTTTAGTAGAGACAGAGTTTCAACATGTTGGCCGGGCTGGTCTCAAACTCCTGACCTCACGTGATCTACCCGCCTTGGCCTCCTGAAGTGCTGGTATTATAGGCGTGAGCCACCGCACCCAGCCACCACAATTTTTTATCCTAGAAAGCAAGCAACACTCTGGTTGGCTGTTTCATCTCTCTCACCCCTAAGAAAATCATCACAGCCTCACGGTTATCAGCACAGATCCCCAAGGGCCAGCACTCTCTGCTTGTACTGAGGCCTCGGTGCCACCCCTGGGAGCACCTGCACTCTGTCTCTGCTGGTAATGTGCCCTTGGCTCCACTCCTATAATGGAGCCAGTTCTACCAGAGCCTCTGCGAGTCAACCCCAACCACGGAGGACAGCCTCCTCCAAACCCCTCTGAGGTGCCAGCAGCCCTCCTCCTGGGCACTTCCTACCTAGCTCTGAAGGGAATGTCTTCTAGGTCCTTCTAAGCCCTCAGATCCTATGTGGCACATCCACCTTAATATCCCGCCTCTGTGAGCCTTCTGACCCATTCCTCAACACCAGGCCTCGACGCCTTGCATCTCCCGTGGGGTCTGGCACCTCGGTGGAAATGGGATGCCAGGGGTGGGAGGCAGGCAGATAGAGGTGTGGGTATGAGGGGGGAGCTGTGAGGCCACACCTGCCCACAGCAGAAGGGATCAGAAGGAGCCACCACTGCAGGTGTTTCTCACCAACTGGCTCCCAACATAAGCCAGTGCTGGGCCCTCCAGCCAGAAAGCAAGGCAAATTTTTGGACCCGGAGTGACTCCACGGCTGAGCTGGGTCCATGTGGAGTAGGGTCTTGTCCCTTCCCCACAGCCCTCTGGAAGGGGTGACTCTTGTGGATGAAGAGAGGGAGCCACAGCAAGGCTACGCACCTTGCCCAAGGCCATGTGGCCAAGAGGCAGCTGGGTCAGGATTCAGACAACTCCAGAGGAAGGGGCTTACTGGTTTAATGTGCTGCTGTGGCGGGGGCTTGCGTCTACGGGATGGCTGCATGGCCTGTTAGCACCCACTAGCAGGAAAGCAGAGGCAGATGCCAGTGCTTTAAGAAAACCTAAGGTTGATCTGGGCACAGTGGCTCATGTCCGTCATCCCAGCACTTCGGGAGGCCAAGGCAGGCAGATCACCTAAGGTCAGGATTTTGAGACCAGCCTGGCCAATATGGTGAAACCCTGTTTCTACTAAAAACTACAAAAATTAGCGGGGTGTGTCGGCATGTGCCTGCAATCTCAGCTACTCAGGAGGCTGAGGCAGGATAATCTTTTGAACCCAAGAGTCAGAGGTTGCAGTGAGCTGGGATCAGGTCCTTGCACTCCAGCCTGGGTGACACAGTGAGACTGTCTCAAAAAAAAAAAGAAAAGTTAAGGTTGAAAAACACTAACAATTGGAAAAGCATGTTTCATTGATATTATGCTTCCTGAAAAGCAGCAGGACCCTCGCAGTAGTTTCCTTCTGTTTCAGAACCTGAGCCCTCCTCGGAAGCAAGACTGGCAAGCCTCTTGCACACACAGGCTCTCCCACTTAGCAGGGACCTGGTTAGTGGAGGTGACCTCCCAACATAGAGACACACTGGGCTGGGGAGGGCCAAGCTGAGGGCCCTTAGACAAGTGGCTTCAACATGCTAAGTTTCCATTTCCTCAAACCGGAAGATATTAAATACAATTCTGTTTGAAGAGCCTCTTCTGTGATATACCAGGACATAACATGTGATGGCCAATTTTATGTGTTAACTTGGCTGGGCCACAGGGCGCCCTGATAGGTGATCAGACGTTATTCTAGGTCTCTCTAGGAGGCTGTTTTCGGACGACACTGACATTGAAATCGGTGGACTTTGAGTAAAGCCCTACCTAATGCAGGGGGAGGCTCATCCAATTTGTTGAAGGCCTGAACAGAACAAGGAGACTGACTTCCCTCAAGCAAGAAGGAATTCTGCAGCAGACAGCCCTCAGCCTTGAGCTGCAGCCTTGGCTCTCTCCTGGGTCTCCAGCCTGACAGCCCTTCCTGCAGATTCTGGATATGCCAGCTCCATCATCACGTGAGCCAATTCCTTGAAATAAATCTCTTTCTCTATATACAAACCCACGCATCCTCTTAGTTCTGTATCTTAGGAGGACCCTGACTAATACACATGGTTTTAGAGATAGAAACACAGGGTAGCCTCCAAGATTGCAGGCTCAGCTTAGCCGGGAATGTCTCTCTCATTACCAGGCTTGCAAAAGATAGACAACCTCACATCTAGAAGCATTTGGCTAACTGTTGGACTGAAGCACCCCCCTTACTGTTCTTTGAAAACATCATGTTGCCAGCAAATCTTTTAAAAATAATTCTAGGCTGGGTGCAGTGTCTCACGCCTGTGATCCCAACAGTCTGGGAAGCTGAGGTGGGCAGATCACCTGAGGTCAGGAGTTCAAGACCAGCCTGGCCAACATGGTGAAACCCCATCTCTACTAAAAATACAAAAATTAGCTGGGCATGGTGGTGGGTGCTTCTAATCCCAGCTACTCAGGAGGTTGAGGCAGGAGAATCACTTGAACCTGGGAGATGGAGGTTGCAGTGAGCTGAGATCGCACCGCTGCACTCCAGCCTGGATGACAAAGCAAGACTCTGTCTCAAATAATAATAATAATAATAATTCTAAATAGGCAGTAGTCAAGAGAAAAACAGGTTGCCCCAGACTGGCTCATCTTTAGCACCCCGTGTAGGACTTTGGTGAACATCACACTGGATACCTCTTTATATGTACTGAATCATTACACTAAATAAAATGAATTCAAACTTACCCAACTTGCCTTCCACACTCTTGTCTTCCTCTCTACATATAAAAAGTCACCATAGGAAAAATCTGGTTTCTTCCAAAACTTTAAGATCTTGCTCTTAAAGTCTACACATCTGAAAGAGAGAATCGTTTAGAGATGAAAAGAGCATCTCAATCATGTATGACTTCCTTCCACATCAACTTATCAACTTTCCATCCACCTTCCTATTCCTAAGTCATCCTGGACAATGACTTCCACCCTCAGCCGCACACGCCCTCAGTCAACCCTTCTTTCCATTTCGTTCCCCCATAAATGCCGAAAATAAAAAATAAAGAACAGAAAGCAAAACCAGACTTCTTTTAAGCTTTGTAAGAGAGAGCTTCTTGCCGCGATGTTCCCATTCTTGTGATCAGGAACCTGCTTTCTTTATTGCCAGGATCCTGGTGCCCAGTGATGTGGGTGCAATGCAAACCTCTGCCACGTGTGCCTCTACGATCAATACACCAACAATGCAGGGGGAGATCTGCCCGCTTGGCTCTGCCACATCTTTTCAGTTTATAGCCATCCCCTGGCACAAGCGCAGTTAAAATGTCAACCCAATGAAAACTTACCCAACTCTGCCTTCCACACTCTTGTCTTCCTCTCCACATATAAAAATGTGTGGGATAGATATGATTAACTGAACGGAAGGCTCAGACCACCCCCACATTGTGTTGTTTTTAAGTAGGTACCAAAGGCATTACTTCTAAAGAGATGGGACCAATCTGCAAAGCGGTAGTATGATATTTGCATCTATGTAAATTTATATAGAGATGAGTGGAATTTATGGAGTGTCTGCCACTTGAGTCAGCAGTGAGAAAATGGATCGCTTTCCTTCCTCTCCTTATAAATGAAATGCTGAAAATGCCCATTGCCTCAATTCTTCTAACTTCTGTTGTATTTGTTGTTTTGGTGTTTGTTTAGTTTGAATTCATTTTATTTAGTTTAATGACGCAAAAAAAATGCAAAGGGGCATAAAATGAAAAGTTCAAGTTCCTGCCTCTCTGACCTGTTTCCTAGGGAGTAAGCAAGTCCTCTTCATTTTCCTGGCCTGCGACGCAAACCACTTCTCTCCTAGCAATGATTCCTGTTATTTCTAAAGTTCCTCCAAGCCCTAAGCTTTAGGACAGCAGGTCTCATGCTCCAGCATGCATCCAGCTCACCTACAGCGACCCACTTAAGTAATTTTAAATCATCTAGCAGCCACAATTAAAAAAAAAAAAAAGTAAAAGGAGGCAGGTGGCAAGAAAAATTACTTTCATATGATATATTGTAATACACAATAAAATATCTTATTAAAATTAATTTCACCTGGTTTTTGTTCTTTCTTGAGACATGCTCTTGCTTCATTGCCCAGGCTGGAAGTGCAGTGGTACAATCATGGCTCACTGCAACCTCTGCCTCATTGCCTCTGCCTCGCCGGGCCCAGGCAACTCTCCCAGCTCAGCTTCCAGAGTAGCTAAGACCACACCCAGCTGTGCCATTCCACCACACCCAGCTAATTTTTGTATTCTCTTGTAGAGACAGGGTTTCACCATTTGTCCAGGCTGGACTCAAGTGATGCTCCCACCTTGGCCTCCCAAAGTGTTGGAATTACAGGCATGAGCCATTGCACCCAGCCTGGGAAGTTAAAATTACATATGTGACTCACATTTGTGGCTCAGGCTACATTGCTACTGGACATTGAGAAGACTCAATCGTTCCTTTTATAGCAGCTTTTCCCAAAATATATTCCTGAGGACATGAGTGCCACGGGTGTTCTCCACACAAGGCCTCCTTAGTTAAGCAATTTGAGGAGTGCCATCGTGTATTTCCTCCCTCTTTGGAAGATACACACACATTCGTACACAGGTAAGGACCCTGTGTCGTCCTGTGCTGAGAAGGCCAGCTTGACCCAGCATGTCCCAAATCACTGTATTTTTCCATCTGTCCATGAACATTCCCCAGAGCTAGAGTTCCACAGCACACTGTGTCCTTTTTTTTTTTCCTTTTGAGACGGAGTTTCACTCTGTTGCCCGGGCTGGAGTGCAGTGGCACCATCTCGGCTCACTGCAACTTCTACCTCCCAGGTTCAATCGATTCTCCCGCGTCAGCCTCCCGAGTAGCTGGGATTACAGGTATGTGTCACCACACTCGGCTACTTTTGTATTTTCTGTAGAGACAGGGGTTCACCATGTTGGCTAGGCTGGTCTTGAACTCCTGACCTCAGATGATCCGCCCACCTCGGTCTCCCAACATGCTGGGATTACAGGTGTGAGCCACCGGGCCCGGCCTACACAGTGTCCTTTGAGAAATGCTCAGCCCACATTCCATGGGAACAAGATTCCTCAGCAGTGAAGATCTCAGGGCAGGATTGATGAGGCTCTGTGGGAAAGGCAGCAGAGAAGGCGATTTCCCTGTTCTGGGTCAGTAACAGCCAAGATCAGAATTAATGTCTGTGGAAGGAGTGATGGAAGCAAGATGGGCACTCAGTCTCATCAGTCACTGACTAAGTCATCTTAATATCTTAATAACAGCCTGTTTTTCACAGGCAAGAAAATTTCTTTGTGAGAGAGTAAGCATAGCAAGCAGGGAATACTCTGCCAGCAGCATCACCTATGTGGTTACAGGGCTTAAAACTGTGAATATGTCCACTAATTTAGCAAAACGCTATCTGCCTTCAGAGGCCATCGGCTGCTCTTTTGCAGGGTAGGGGCCTGATATTTAAGTGGTTTGTAAAGCCCTTGTCTCTGACAAATTGTCAACCGACTGTAGGGAAGTTAACAATATTCTACTCTCTGCTGTCTCTTTTTAGCAGGGGCCAGGTTGGGGGAGAGGACTCTGAAATGATCAACAAGAAGACTGCTGTTAACACAACCAGGTTCTTCTCTGACCTGGTGGACAGCAGCCACCTCTGTCACCCTGGACTGACTTCGCAGGTCCTGGGAAGATTCACTCAAGAGGCCTCTTCAATGCCACGGAAGGAGTGTCATCAGCTAGCCATGGCCTTGGGGGCAGGGGTGGCGGGACCCTCTGGATGGTTCCACCAAGGCTGGGGGGAAGGTCCTGAGACCTGGGCCTCTTCCCTCAGACACACTGAGACGGTCGCAGTCACAGCGTCTGCCCCACAAGGCACTGTCTCCTCTCAGGAGCCCCCATCACATGAGTGGTTGCAACTGCAGCAAGACAGGTATTTCTGGACACCATGGACAGAAACCAGGGATAGGGTTTTCTGTGCCCTCCATTCACTCTCAAACATGACTTCATGCTCTCCGCAGAAGCTGCCAACCCACCCTTGACTTCTGCCTGTAGACACTGGGGATGGCCTGAGCCTCAGGGAGTGTCTTTGAGAGTTAGAGGTTGCCACTCAGTGACTGAGAAGGGAGGACCCACCTCTGCGCCCTGCAGGGACCACAGGGTTCCCCTCCAGTGAACAGGTGGGGATGTTCTGAAACTCCCCCTCCATACCTTGGAACGGAAGTTGCAGGGCTGTAGTGAAACTCCAGTTTTAACTTGCTTTATTTCTCTTTGGGATGCAAAGACAAAGTCTTCCTAACCTGTCCATGGAGGCAACCACATGGAAGAAAGGGAGGGAAGGAGGAAGGGAAGGGGAGAAAAGCAGCAAGATGTTTAAACACATTTCCCTGCCTGGTTTCTGGGCTGCACTTCTCTTTCCTCAGTTGGGATCCACCACAGATAGCCTGAGATCACAAGCTTGACCTTCCTTACTGAAAAACAGTGTCCCCATCTATTAGGCTCATCTGTCTCAGTGAGAGGGTGCAGCTGTACCCTCAGGGGTCTCCTAAGGATTCCCCGAAGCACCCCCCTGAGGCTCATAGCCTTGACACTGGGGAAGCCTCCCTTGTTTTAGAACAAGTTTGAAGAGCAAATAAAACAGCAATGAAGCTCACCCTTTCGTCTTATTAGAATGTGATGGCTTGGGTGAGAATGGGGAAGGACCAGGGGAGGGGCTGGAACACAGCTAGGCACGCTCACATCTGAGCTTCCAGCTGACGCCACAGCTACTCCACCTGGCCCTCCCATGGAACAGATCTTTCAGACTCTTCATGGCTTCAACCCACACCCCAGGCTCTAGCTCCTGCCACTCTCTGCTCCCAGAATATTGAAGCACATTCTTCCTTCCCTGAGGAAGGACATCTTCCTGACTACCCAGCCAGAAACTGAACAGAGGCAGGCCCATTCATTCCATGGCTCGGGGAGCCATCAGCAAGTTAGGAAAAGAGGGTGTGGACCTTGAATCCAGTACAGACCTGGGACATCCTTGGCAGGTCACCCAAGGTCTCTGCACTTCCTTACCTAGGAGCTCGCCTCACTGAGGGAGGAGCTACATAAATCAAATTGTTAAGGGGCAGGAATGAGCTAATTAGCTGGCAAAGTACTGGGCAAGGTTTCCACAATGTTGTTATTTTTAGGCAGGGGCTTGTGAATTGTGAAGCGTGGCTTCATTAGAGCAGGATGTGTCAGCTTTAATGAGGCGTCTCATTGAAGTCCAACCACGCACATTACCACCTGTCCTAGGGCAGGTTCCATGGGCACGAGCCATTGTAAGTCGCTACGGGGAACAAGAAGCCAGCAGGCAGGGCCAGGAGCCCAGGTCAGGAAATGATCTGGACATGCTTGATGGTCAGTGGACCCCACTTCCAACCCTACCACATTCCCCTGCTCTTTGTGACAAAGCTCTTGAAAAGAGCTGTCCAGGACAGGTGCAGTGGCTCACTCCTGTAATCCCAGCACTTTGGGAGGCCGAGGTGGGTAGATCACTTGAGGTCAGGAGTTCGAGACCAGCCTGGCCAACATGGTGAAACCCCGTCTACATTAAAAATACAAAAATTAGCCAGGTGTGGTGGTGGGTGCCTGTTATCCCAACTACTCAGGAGGCTGAGATAGGAGAATCACTTGTACCCAGGAGGCAGAGGTTGCAGTGAGCCGAGATGGTGTCACTGCACTCCAGCCTGGGTGACAGAGCAAGACTCCACCTCAAAAAAAGAAAAAAAATAGAGCCATCCATAAATGCACTTCCACCTCCTCACCCTCCCCTCACTCTTCACCCCATTCCAACAAGATCTTCTCCTCATCACTGCACTGAATCCAGCCTGGTTAAGGTCATCAAGACCTCCGCATCACCAGATCCAAAGATCATTTGGCTCCTAAACGTTTGTCCTGCCCCAATCCCTTCTCTGAGCTTCCTCACCCACCCTTCCAATGTTCTATTCCTCACTACTCCTTGGATGTCACACCAGCATCTCAAGCTTTTCCTGTCCAAAATAGAACTCTTGTTTTAACTCTTCTCTCCCATTTCTCTACCAGCACAGCCCATATCAGTAAGGGGCAAGCTCATTCACCAATGTGATCAGTCCAAAACAATGAGCTCCTTCTTAACCCTTCTCTTTTCTTTCACTCTCTATATCCAATCCACATCTGCAAATATACCCCGGATCTGACCGATTCTCACCCTCACTACCGCCACACCAGTCCGAAGCACCTTCACCTCTCCCAGACTAGCAAGGTTTTCTACCTGGGCTCTCTCTTTCTGCCCCGTCCCCTGCAATCTACTTTCAACTTAAATTAGATCATGTTACTTTCATGCTCAAAATCATCGATTTTTATTTCCTCATCTATAAAAAGCCTTTGGTCTCCGTTGGCTCTAAAAATGTGGAAGCGTCACACCCCATGGCTATGCTCTGCTCCAGCAAAAGTGCTATAGGGAGAAGGAGGCAGCAGAAGAGATTGCACAAGGACCTAAGATTTTTGGTCTCAGTGTGACATGCTGGTGACAAGACCACGATAAGCACATTGACACATAGGTGCCCTTCTGTTACGAAACCTACTGACGTGTCTCAGCAAGGAAGCAGTAGCAAAGGAGACAAGTTGGGCCCCTGAGGGAAACCATTCTCCTTTCTGCCCAGCCACTAGACGGTGAGGCCTGCCAAGAGAGTAGCCACGTTGATGATGGGCCAGGGTTATTCTTCATTTGCAATTGATAAAGTGACTTGGGATAAAGAAAGGAATATGTGCTTCATCACATGTCATGGAAAACACCTCAGGAAAATCTAGGAGACACACAAGGAAAAGCATCTGTCCATTTCTATGACTAAATCAGAAAATATTGTTTCAGGCCGGGCGTGGTGGTTCACACCTGTAATCCCAGCACTTTGAGAGGCCGAGGCGGGTGGATCACCCAAGGTCAGGAGTTCGTGACCAACCTGACCAACATGGTGAAACCCCGTCCCTACTGAAAATACAAAAATCAGCTGGGTATGGTGGCGTGTGCCTGCTACCAGCTACTCGGAAGGCTGAGGCATGAGAATCACTTGAACCTGGGAGGCGAATGTTGCAGTGAGCCAATATTGCGCCACTGCACTCCATCCTGGGCAACAAAAGCAAAACTCCATCTCAAAAAAAAAAAAAAAGGAAAAAAAAGAAAATACTATTTGAATTTTGGGGACTCTGTTATAGATGCATTATTTAAAAAGCCTTCTTCAGTTGAAGACTTTCGTTTTCACAAAGAAAAGGAGCAGCAAACTAAATCTGTAAAAATTTGCACTTTAAGCAAGAGAAAACGAATGTGACTAACTTAGGCACTTGCTCATTTCACAAACAAGGAAGAAAGTGTTATCATGAAGAGCTCCAAAATCACAGTTTAAACATATTTCCAAGCTCTAATGTGAACTCAAAGTAAAGCGAATTCTCACATTTTCTTTCAAGAGTCATCACAAAGGGGAAGTAGAGGAATGCTGAAATAAGTGTGAATAATCTAGAGTAGAATGAACTTGCCTGTCTACTCAAAAGTTTGTAAATGAAAATCTATTTCGTACCTTACACACTTATGCAGTGCTCAGAGGTAGTGACGTGCAGACCAAGTCCATGGTGGCCAGGCTCACCCAAACCCACCTCTCCATCCTCCTCACCTTCCTACACCACCCACCTTACCCACGCTAGCTCCTTTCCATTGGGCCTCAATTGTGTCCCAGGCAGCGTGCACCGGCCACCGTAGCAGGGGCATCAACCCCAAAGAAGAGTGAAAGTAATGTCTCTACCTTGGGAGATCTCACCATGGTCCCGGAGTAAAGGCAGGGACAACCCCTGCTTCTCCTGGCAGGATGGAGGAAGATATGAAAGAGGAACAGGCAGACTATGGCAGCAGTTTGGAGGAAGGGAAGGGTCCATTCCATTCCGGGGATCCAGGAAGATGGTTTGAAGGAGGGCCTTGAACTGGACCTTGGGACTGTGAATGTCAGCAGTAAGGAGGGGCTCCCAAGGACAGGCCCCAGCACTCACAAAGACGACAGGCAGAAAAGCACATTGAGTGACAGTGGTTGTCTGGCCTGGCTCCTGGGTAGTGTGAGAAGCTGAGCAGGAGAGGGAAGGAGGAGGAGAAGTAGAGGAAGGGCCAGGCCAGGGCAGAGAAGGCTTGCATGGTAGATGTTACAAAAGCTGGCCTCAATTCAGAGTCAAAAGGCATCGTCTCTTAGAGACTCCTGTCTAGGCATCCCAGAGCTGTACTTCCCAGGAGGACCCCCAGAGACCAGAGACCTTCCTGCTGTGACCTGAGTGCTATTATCCTGACCCCAGCTCATGAAGCTGTTTCTTTGGCAACTCCTAAACTAGGCAGAATCAACCTTTCTCCACGAAATACTATAAATGCATCATGCATCAAGAGTTCCCGAAACCTTTTTAGCTTTGGGGTCTAAGTGTCAGACTCTAATGAAAGCCATAAGACCTCCCTCTCCACAGCCACTCACATCCACACTAAATTGTAGACCCCCAGCCCGTGGCATCCCACCCGCCTCCTAATTTCCCAAGACTAGACTGTGACTGTGCCTCGGGAATGGGAACAGTAAGTGATTTATCTCCACAACAGCAAATGGTTAAACTACTGTGTTTCTGGACCAGAGTCATCAGGGAGAGTAAAAATAATTGCTCAGAGATTGTGCTGCAATTGCATAAGTATTGCAACTGCTACCCTTACTGTTGTCACCTAAATGAAGCCCAAAGACAAGAAGCCGCCCTAGAGCATGTCATGGGCACCAGTGTCACCTGGGAGGCATGAGGGCTAATCTAACCCCACCTGGCCCATTCTCTCCACCTGCTCACCACACTGGTTGTCCAGAATCTGGGTCCTCTTACTTCCAGACTTCCCAGCAGACCAGTTCCCTCTCATGTTATGCTTCTCCACTAGGATGGATATATCCCCATCAGCTTCTCACCTCCACCTCAAATCCTGCCCAGAAACATTCTCCTTAGAGTCCCAGGGCACAAGATCAGGGCTGAATCAAGGAATCCTGGCTCAAAAGTTACCAGCTGCTCATCCACTCACTCCTGCAGACTCTGAACAGCTGCCCACACACCTGCCCACATACCCACGCACCTGTCTACATACCTACCCCCACACCTGCCCACACACCTGTCTACACACCTGCCCATGCATCTGTCTACTTACCTGCCCACACACCTGTCTACGTACCTACCCATGCACCTGTTCACATACCTGCCCATGCACTTGTCTACAAACCTGCCCACGCGCGTGCCCACACACCTGCCCATACTCCTGTCCACGTACCTGTCCATGCACCGGCCCACATACCTGAGCACACTTCCTGTGGGCTCCTCCATTTCTACCCAGCTTGATACAGCACCCGCTCAGCCCAGAGCTTTCTCCGGGCAACTCTTGAACCTGAATCGATTTGAACTGGTTTGGCTGCATCATTCTCAATTTCAAAGGAAGTTTAAATTAAAGACAGTCCCTGCTGGCTCTACTTATAATTTTTTGACTTTACAATGGGTTTATCAAAATATTAAATCCATTTTTGACTTATGATAGGTTTACTGAAATGAAACCCCAACCATAAATCAAGGAGCCTCTGTACAGATTTCTAGACCCATAAGTGGTATGAGCTGGAGCCTAGGAATTATTTCTCTCAAAAGCACCCCAGCTGATTCTGAGCTGCAGTTGAATGTGTGAGTGCTACCCAGCCTGTAAATCCTGGCTCCCAGGTCCTGTGCCTCTAGCATTGCTAAAGAACTCCAGTGCCACCTCCATCTTCATTTCTTCAATACACATGGACCAGGTACTCTCCTTGGCCCTGCACAGTGTTAGGGACAGAGAGATGGGTGAGGAGGGGAGGGAACTTACAATAAATTAGTAAGATATGATCTCTGCAATGGAAAAGCTCATTTTCAAGTACAAATAACAGAAATAAGAATAAATCATTCAAAAATTAGCCAGGTGTGGTGGCAGGTGCCTGTACTCCCAGCTACTCGGGAGGCTAAGGCAGGAGAATTGCTTGAACCCAGGAGGCAGAGGGTGCAGTGAGCCAAGATTGTGCCAGTGCACTCCGGCCTGGGCAGTAAGAGTGAAACTCTGTCTGAAAAAAAAAAAAAAAAAGAAATATGAATAAATCATTACTGTACACAATGGACAGGTCTCCACTAACATAATTACCAAAGTTCCATTAGAGCTCAGCAAAGCAGAGGCTGCCCAAAAGTCAAAGGTGGCTGCTCAAAACTGCATCTGGAAGAACAAGCTAACCAAACAGATAAAGACAGGGGCCACCCCCTCATACCAACCCATTTTCTTCTATGCCCTCATTTTTCAGGGCTGTAAGGGAGGCCACTGCCAGGCTGGTTCATAATTTTGATAATCAATTTTCTATGATTCCGTGTTTAGGTTGCCTCTGGTGGATTTTTCCCTATTCTAAGCCTATTGCAAACTTTCAGAATTAAAAATATTTTCCTCTAAAAAATTCCATACACAACTACCAAACCTGAATAATTGATGAGGTTTTAACATTTTCTTCATCTGTGTCCATTTGAAAGGTGAAAATTTGAATATTACTTTAATTTATATCCCCAAGAATATTAATTGCAATTTAAAAAATATTTATTGACAATTTTTATTTCTTCCTCTGAGGATTTTTCTAGTCTGATGGTCATTTGCCCATTGCAGTGTTTGTGTGTTTTTCTTGCTAATTTCAAAGAGTTGGTCTTAATCTTTTAAAGATATGGACCCTTTATTGCATATATGTAATACATATTTTCAAATGTTTTAACATTTGTATGCTATGTGTTTATTTTTATATACAACATGTTTGGGATACTAAGGTTTTTCTGTGTGTAGTAAAATCTGCCAGTATTTTGCTTTATGATTTCTGCTTTGGTTGGCAGTACCTCATTGCTAAATTACATTTTTAAACTGCTGTACACTTAATAGTTTCTGCTACATTGTCCTTTATTACATGTCCTATCCATGTATATTATAATTAACAATTGATTGAATCCATTCTTAATGGTCCACTTTAGTGCATCGAAATTTTTGTCACTGTATAAGAAGCATTAGTTGCTCAAAGGAATCAGTTATCCTACAAATATGAAAAACTTGTTCCTGCCTTACAGATGGGTTTAAGTAAAATGTCCTTTCTAATAGCTACAACAATTATCATTAAGGAACATATGCTTAAACCCATCAGTCTAGCAGAAATCTTTTTTTCCTTCTGTAATTGCATCTCGCAGAAGTGTAGTCACTATTCACTTCAAAGTAGCAAGCAATCAGTATAATGAATTAGAGAGAGTCCTTGTTTAATACCTAACCTCACGCCCCCTTGGTCTTCAGAGCAGCTGCTCCTTCACTTGCCAATTGAGAACCAGCTTCTTCTCACCCTCAAACCATCGCAATAGATTTCCAACGACGAAGTTCAGCAAGCACATCTCTGATTTATCTACCAGAGTATTCCCCTCTGCTGCCCTCTCCCACTGCCCTGCAACTCTCCCTCCTTTGGCTTCTGTGACCTACTCCTTCTAGTTTACACCTTGCCCCTTCTATCCCTCCCCCATTCCCCACCCCTCGTCCAAGGCCCTCTTCATCCATTTCCCTTTGTCTACAGATTCTAAGCTCAGCTTCCTTTGCTCTACCCCAGCTGTTCTCAAAGTGTGGTCCCTGGACCAGCAGCATCAACTGGAAACGTGTGAGAAATGCAGATACTCAGGCCTCGCCCTCAACCCACTGAATTGGAAATTCTGGAGTTTGAGCCCAAGCATTGCTCCACGTAATCTCATCAAAATTTCCAGGCCGTTTTCTCCAGGCCAAACATCTTTTATGGGCTTTAGACCCACAAATTAAATTCCCCAAAGGGCATCTGCTTTTCTGATGTCTAAAGGGCACCTTGACTCCTCTGGGTGAAAATCATATCATCATTTTATCCAACCTGCCCACCCCCCACCCCGCCTTCCTCCATCATTACCTCTCTGGATGGACAGCACCTCCTGCCAGTCTGTCCCATCACTGTTTGCAAGACTGCAACCTGTCACCCACACACCTCTATCCCTCAGTCCCCCTTATCCTGACCACTCTTTCTCCAGCATAGCACTCACCACCCCTCTACACATTTGGTGTCTAGAAGGGAAGCTCTGTCAGGAAGGGATCTTTGTTTTGTTCACAGTATATCCCAAACATGCAGAGTAACGCCGGATGTGGAGGCACGCATTACGTATTTAAACGAGGGAACGAAGCCCTCAGATTTACCGAATTTTTCTTGTGTTAAGTCAGACTTAGAAAGATGACTAAGATGTGACTTCATGAGTTTCACACTATATTGCTGAGTGCAAAAAGTAGATTATAGAATATTCTTCTAGTGTGATGCATTCATTTGCAATGTACGCACATAGAGCGTGCACAGCCGGAGAGCGCCATGTCTAGGAGGAGAGTCACCGAAACATTGTATTTAGTAGTTACCTCTGGTGACCTCATTCACACCTCCACCTCCTGCACGTCGGTTTCAAACCCTACGGTGCCACGGTCACCAATGAACTCACGGCCAGTTCCAGACGAAACGTTCTGTCATTGTTTCCAGAATCTCAGCCGCTTGGTTTCATCGGCTCCTTTTAGAAAACCCTCCACAGGCTTGTCTCCTGTAGCATTGCTCTTGCCTGGGTCTTCTCCTTCCTCTCTGCTATTTTTCATCCTTTGCCTCCATCTCCCCTTCTCCTTCCCCTCCCTCACCACTCACTCACTCACTGACACCCTCTTTCTTCGCTGGTCTTTCCTAAAGCCTTCCTTGCTTCACAATCCTTCCGGAAAAGCCCAGCAGCTCCAAGGAAAGCCCAGGCCCTCCTGGTTTTACTCCACCCACCTGGGTCCTTAAGGACTCCTGGGCTGCAGCCTCACAGGTCTAATTCCTGGCTGAACATTTTCACCTGGCCACTCAAATCCATGGACACTTAAGAAAAACATCACTGGCCAGGTGTGGTGGCTCACGTCTGTAATCCCAGGACTTTGGGAGGCCAAGGTGGGTGGATCATGAGGTCAAGAGATCGAGACCATCCTGGCCAAGATGGTGAAACCCTGTCTCTACTAAAAATACAAAAATTAGCTGGGCGTGGTGGCACAGAGGCTGAGCAGGAGAATCTCTTGAACCCAGGAGGCCAAGATTGCAGTGAGCCAAGATCGTGCCACTGCACTCCAGCCTGGTGACAGAGCAACACTCCATCTAAAAAAAGAATTCGTATGACTAAAATCAGCAGCAGTAGCGTTTTCCTGACAATGCTTTGTTTGTCCTTCACAAGGAACTTTATAATCAATTGACCTAACTCTAGAAAAAAAAAAAAAAAAGCTGTAGAATTTTTTTGAGATTATGTTTAACATATAAATTAATAGGTGTTAGGTTGGTGCAAAAGTAATTGCAGTACTTTGCACCAACCAATAGAATTTTCAACCTTAAGTTGTTGAGTTTTCTATCCAAAGACATGTATACCTTTCCACTGATTTAAGTTCTACTACTGTGTTTTTCAGAAGGATGTTAAAGCCCTCTTTATGCAGATGGTAGGCCTGGCTATTTTATTCTCTTACTTGCCATCATAAATTGGGTCTTCTCTCCTATTATATCTTCTGTCTTGCTCTGCTTCATATTTATATGTTAATTTCATAACTAACTACTTCACTAAGTTTCAGCTTTTCCTTCCAATACTAATGCCTTTTATTACTTTCCCTTGCCAAAATGCTTGGGTTAGTAATTTCAACACATTATAAGCAGCTGAAATAGTGGGCATGTTTGTCTTATTGCTTACTTTAATGAGAAAGCCTGTTGTGTATTCTAATCAAGTAAGGTGCTGGCTTTGGGGGTGATATATACATATATATATATATATATATATATAAAATCAGACACACATATATGTACCACATATATAAACGTATATACATATATACATACACACATATGAACACACACACCCATAATCGTAGTAAGAAACTACGATTCTGTCAAGTCCTGTTTAATGGAGAGAGTATTGTTTTCTATCAAATGCTTTGGTCTGCTTTGGTCATGCATCTTTGGAGATGATTTTGTGGTTTTACTCCTTATGTCTATTAGTATGATGGATTATGTTAATGGATTTCCTAATATTGATTTGACTTTGCTGTATTAGTTATCTATTGCTACCTAACAAGTTATCTCAAAACTTAAAGGCTTAAAATAACAATCAACATTTGTTTTCCCACAGTTTTTGAGGATCAGGAATCTGGGAATAGGTTCTCTGGATTAGCTAGACATGGATCAGCAGCAGCTATTAACATCACCAAAAAAAAGACAGTCGGCCTTTGTATGCCTCCTGATGGAAGGGGTTGCTTAGATAATTGAGCTCAGATTTGATCAAATCTTGACCCAGCTACCAATCATAAATGCAAAGAACAGAAGGACATGTAAAAGGCACCATGGAGAAACAGCAGCTAAATCCAAACCACAGGAGACTCTTTAGGACAAATAATTGTATTTTCCAACATACGAATGTCAAGGGAAAAGAGAGCTAGGTGCGGTGGTTCATACCTGTAATCCCAGCACTTTGGAAGAACAAGGGAGGAGAATCACTTGAAACCAGGAGTTTGAGAACAGCCCAGGCAACATAGCAAGACAATATCTCAAACAAAAAATTTAAAATTTAGCCGGGCATGGTGGCATATGCCTGTAGTCTCAGTTACTTGAGAGGCTGATGCAGAAGGATCACTTGAGTCCAGGAGTTTGAGGTTGCAGTGAGCTATGATCGTGCCACTGTACTCCAGCCTAGGTCATAGAACAAGACTTGCCCCTAAAAATGATCATCATCATCAAAGAAAAAGAGAGAGATGTAGGGGAAAAGAGATAGAAAGAGATTTGAGAAGCATATTATTCAATCACAACAAAAGGATCTTATTTGGATCCTGACTCAAATAAATCATAAGAAATAAATTACAAGATAATTGAAAGTTTGATCACTGGTTGAATATCAGATCATATTTAGGAATCATTGTTAATTTTTTTAGCTGCAATAACAGCATTTTTAGTATTTATTTAATTCCTCATATTTTATAGACATGCCCTAAACTATTAATGGATAACAGAATATGATATCTCAGATTTGTTTCAAAATAATATTGAAGTGGGAGGTGGGTACAGAAGAAGCAATAAATATTGGCCATGACTGGTTGCTGTTGAAATTGGATAATGGCCCCTTGCTTCATCACCCTCTTCTGGGTACTTTTGCATGCGTCTGACATTTTGCCATATGATTCGCTTTCCAAACATCTGCACACATCATTTTCTTGTCCCATTCTGACCTGCCCCTTTTCCTCAAAGTTTTATTTCAGTTAACAGCATCACCTTCTGCCCAGGCACCTAAACCAGAAAGCTTGAAAGACAACCAGTTCTCATTTCACAAAATCTGTCAAATCCTGCATCCTGATGGTTTGTATCTTTTAAGGTTTTTTTTTTGTTTTTTTTTTTTAAGGTAAAATTCAGATAACATATAATCGACTCTTTGGAGGTGTACAATTCAGTGGCATTTAGTGTTTTCCCAGCGTTAGGCATCCACCACCTCTCTTTAGTTGATAAACTTTTCATCACATCAAAGCAATACCCTGTACCATTAAAGTCATCACTCCCATTCCCCACTCTCCCGTCCGTCCCTTGGTAACTGTGAACGTGCTTTCTAGCTCCGTGGATTTGCCTATTAGGAATATATTATATACAAGGATTCATGCAAGCTGTGGTCTTTTGCAACTGACTTCTTTCACTTAGCATAATGTTTGTGAGGTTCATCCAAGTTGTAGCATGTGTCAGTACTCATCTAAATTATTTTAATTGTTCCCTTTATTTTTATCTCTACCACCCCTGCTCTACTTCAGGCCTTTATCTCCTGTTCCCTCGTCTTTCTCTATTCCTTCTTCCCTCACTGTTGCCTTGAACAGCTTCCAAGTGGTCTCCCTGCCTCCAGTCTTGCTCTCCCACCCATCCTCCTTATTGCAGCCAAAGTGATCATGTCTTTTTCCATCACGTCCCGCTCCCCACATCAGCCAACCATTCTTCCATCAAGATTCATGTCTAAGTCTGATTAAAGCACTGTTCTCCATTATTCTTTCTTCTTTCTTATTTTCTTGATCACATTCATTCTATCTATTCTAACCTTTACAACACTCCTTGTCACATTCATTGCGCATTACTTTCATTAGCCAAACACTGAGAATCACCTAAAAGCCATCAACAGGGTCAGGGTTGGAGTAATTCTGCTACACCCACAGGATGAAATGTGACAATCATGCAACTGTTAAGGGAAATGAGGGTAACAGAAAGTGACATCAGGAGCTTCCTGATGTGAGGCGCTGAGATGGCAGCATCACTTATGCAGGACTCCTGCCAAAAATGAATCACCTGCCTCTAGCAGTGAGGAAACACTCAGATGAACTCAAACTGAGGGACATTCTATAAAACTGGCCTGTGTGCCTTAAAAGATCTCAGTGTCTTGGAGAAAGGATGAGCAATAGTTAAAGAAACTGAAGACATAGGACAACCAAAGGCAGTGAGTGCCCCTGGATTGGATCCCAAATCAAAAGAATAAATTGCAATTAAGGACACTATGGGCATGACTGGTGGACTATCAATATAGACTGTATATTAGATAGTGGTATTATATGGATGTGAAATTCCCTGAAAATGATTTGTACTCTGCACGTATGAGAGAATGCCCTTGCTCTCTGGAGATACACGTTGAGATATTTAGTGGTAAATGATGAAGATGTCCCCCAACTTAGTCCCAAATGTCTCTGCAAATAATAGCAATCCTTATGTGCATATATGTATACACACATATGTACATGAGAGAGTGTATGCTTTAATATGGCAGAACATGAACAACTTGGTAAAACTAGGTAAAGGGTATATACAAAATCATTGCATTATTATTTTTCTGTAAGCTGGAAGAAGTCCAGGGAGATTCACACAAATCGCAAGCTGCTCACAGCGGCTGCTGGGCAGGGCAGTCCTGGCTTCCACAGCATGTCCTAAAATGTGATACTTACAAGCCTCCCTTCATGGACAATAAGCCGCTTGGTCAACAGCTATAGGAATGGGTTAAGAGGAACAGAGGATTTTACATTTAACCTCATTTAAATTTGTAAAGTTTTAATTTTTAATGGTGATCACTGATTATTTTATAATAAAATAGTCTTTTTAAAAGTCTAAACAGTTTATCACTTACAAATTCTCTCTAATCTATAATCTAGAGGAGTGGATAATGAATTACTCATCAAAAAGTATTATAGACACCTATAAAACATGCTCAGTCTCAACAATTATTAGTGAAACCCAAAAAGCAAAACAACAGCAAGGCATCATTTTCATCAATCAGACTGACAAAAATTAGGTAAACTGCCCAGGCGCAGTGGCTCATGTTTGTAATCCCAGCACTTTGGGGGGCTGAGGCAGGTAGATCACGAGGTCGGGAGTTTGAGACCAGCCTGGCCAAAACAGCGAAACCCTCTCTCCCTCTCTACTAAAAAAATACAAAAATTAGCTGGGCATGGTGGTGGGTGCCTGTAATCCCAGCTACTCTGGAGGCTAAGGGAAAAGAATTGCTTGAACCCAGGAGGCGGAGGTTGCAGTGAGCCGAGATAGAGCCACTGCATTCCAGCCTGGGTGACAGAGCTAGATGCCCTCTCGGAAAAAAAAAAAAAAAATTAGGTAAACTGTACATAGCATCAGCAACAGTGGAGGGGAAGGGATGACCTTCTCACAGACTGCTGGTGGGAAAATAAATTCTTTCAGTCATTTTGCAGAGTGTTTCTGTAATATCTATGATAATTTAAAATGTGCATGCTTGGCCGGGCGCGGTGGCTCAAGCCTGTAATCCCAGCACTTTGGGAGGCTGAGACAGGCGGATCATGAGGTCAGGAAATTGAGACCATCCTGGCTAACACGATGAAACCCCGTCTCTACTAAAAAATACAAAAAACTAGCCAGGCGAGGTGGCGGGCGCCTGTAGTCCCAGCTACTCAGGAGGCTGAG
>NW_012122043.1:6746257-6773433 GCF_000951035.1 Colobus angolensis palliatus | reverse complement strand
CTAAAAAATACAAAAAACTAGCCAGGCGAGGTGGCGGGCGCCTGTAGTCCCAGCTACTCAGGAGGCTGAGGCAGGACAATGGCATAAACCTGGGAGGCAGAGCTTGCAGTGAGCTGAGATATGGCCACTGCACTCCAGCCTGGGCGACAGAGCCAGACTCCGTCTCAAAAAAAAAAATTGTGCATGCTCCACAGTGTAGCCATTTAACTCTTAGTTCTATATCCTAGAGAAACTCTGTGCACAAAGTGAGATGTATGGAGATGTTTGGTGTAGCGTTATCTGCAATGGAGGAAACCAGGTGTCAATGTCCATCGGTGTAGGAATGCATGAATGAAATAAGTGTAGGTCTCCAAGGTTCAACTGTTCGAAGAGATGCATTAGATCCACAGATGGCTCTATGCATAGACTCAAAAGTCAAAGACTGAGTGAAAAGACAAGATACAGAATAAGAAAAAGTTTATGCTATGTGTGTGAGAAATTTTGAAAACACAAAAACAATACTAGATACTGTGCACATGTGGATATATGCATTTAAATTATCTTCAAATGGAACAGAGGGACATGTGCCAAGCTTAGGAAAGTAGGTGGCTTTGGGGGAGATGAGAAGAATATGGAATTGAAGTGGGGGTGGTAGATCTGATAAGTGCAAGGACATAAGCTATATCTGTAATATGTTAATTTTTTAATTAACTTTTTAAGGAAGCCAATAAATCAAAATACTATCAGTTGTTAATTCTAGATAGTGCAAAAAGTGAGTGCATATTCCTAAAATTTTCAGTCTTTTCAAAGTAAACATGAAGATTTAAAGATATGCTGAAGAACTATTTCACAATACTATTACACCACCCAGAGGGGTTCCTGACAACATAGAATAAAGTTCCTGCACCCCGACAAAAACGTAGATCAGTATCTCAACAGCAATTTCATTCTAAGGCACAAAATGTGGCTGGAATAGTGAAGAGTCTAGACAGAGCAGCCCACAGATATGCAAGTGGGTCAAACCCAGCCAGAAACACAGCCCACATGTGGGATGGATTCATTCTGTAATTTTACACCTGCCAATGTGTTTTGGGGAGAAATCATGGCAGCCTCTCAGATGCATGACTTTTGGTCCCAACTTCCTCTTTGAGTTAGTGACTAATGAATGGTGGGAGGAGTGACAAAGTCTTCTTTGTCATGTAAAAGTGAATCTACTTGCCGGGGACAGTGGCTCACACCTGTAATCCTAGCACTTTGGGAGGCCGAGGCGGGTGGATCACAAGGTCAGGAGTTCGAGACCAGCCTGGCCAACATGACGAAACTCCACCTCTACTCAGAAGGCTGAGGCAGGAGAATCTCTTGAACCCAGGAGGTGGAGGTTGCAGTGAGTGGAGATCGCACCGCTGCACTCCAGCCTGGGCGACAGAGTAAGACTCTGTCTAAAAAAAAAAAAAAAAAAAAGGTGAATCTACTTATTTCAAAATGGGAAGGTCAAAATTAGAAAACTCTTCTAATCCCTGCAGCACATCAAAGCTGCAGGTATACTCAGCATATACTAAACAGTACTCAAATCGCATTCATTAGACTCACCTGAAGGAAGCTTATTAAAAATGCAAATTCCTGAGCACCACAGTCAGCAATTCTGATTCAAGAAGAGTGAGATGGGGTTTTGCGTTCTGTGTCTTTAGCAAACTTCCCCCAAATGATTCAGCTTTATGTAACCTGTGCAACGTGATCTGAAAAATAATGACACAGATTATTAATTAGACAATCACCACTTCCCACTCAACAACAGCTTTGGTTATGTGCAACCAAAAGCTGTTTGTGTGGGGGGTGGTTGGTTTGTTGGTTGGTGGTGGGGGAGGGGTGTGAGTGGATTGGTTGGTTAGTTAGTTGGTTGGTGGGTGGGTGGATAGGTTGGTTGGTTGGTTGGTGTGTTGTTTGGTTGCCTAGAATGTTTGTTTTTCTCAAAACTCTAACTGGAATTTCTCTCCATTGTCTCCCATTTGGCTTCTGCTCTCCATACTGGAAATATGGTGTCCTCATTGGACATCTTCCCATTTCATCCTTGTCTTTCACATCAGAATAAGGCCTTGGGTGCCTAACACATGAAGGAGGAGACCCCTGCAGTTCAACTCTTTTCTTCAAATCTAGCTGTTCTAGAAACCTTTCCTGAGTTATTTTAGGACCAAACACCAAGTCTAGTGTCTGGCTTTTGGTCAATTTTCCTCATAACTTGCCAGAGGGAGAATGAGTATAATTGTAGTAGAAAGAACACTTCTTAGACAAAGTGAGTGTGGTGGTTAATTTTATGTATCAGCTTCATCAGCTACAGAGTGCCCAGACATTTGGTCAGACATTATTCCGGGTGTGTCTTTGAAGACGTTTCTGGATGAGATCAGCATTTGAATCAGTACAGTGAGTGAAGCAGACGGCCTGCCCTAATGGGGGTGGGCCTCGTCCAATCAGTTGACAGCCAGAATAGAACAAAAAGGCTGACTCTCCCTCGAGTAAGGGAAGACTTCCACCTGCCTGACTGCCTTTGAGCTGGAGCATTGTTTGTTTGATTTTTTTCTGCCTTTGGACTCAAACTGAAACGTCAGCTCTTTTTGGGTCTGGAGCCTGCTAAGCTTTTGGACTGGAACTATACTCTTGGCTCTCCCAGGTCCCCAGCTTGCCAATTACAGATCTAGGAACTTGTCAGGCCCCATAACCGCATGAGCCAATTCCTTTAAAAAATTATATATACATACACATATGAATCCTATTGTTCTGTTCCTCTGAAGAACTTTAACTTATACAAGCAGCAATAGGAAACAAACACACTCATTTCACAGAAGAGAGATTTGCAGTCTAGAGAAGCAGAGGGAACTTGGCAGAGCTCACACAGTTTGTGTCAGGACAGGATTCAAGACCAGATTCCCTCCTGCAGAGCCTGGATGCCTGCCGCAGACCTCTTCACCATGTCATGCTGCTCCCACTTCCTTGCCTGCTGTGGCTCGTGACCAGCGTAAGATGATCATTGACGATGATTGACTAAAGATGACCGCAGGCCCAGTAAGAGAATGTCAATTTCTTTAATGGCAAAGGGTACCCCACATCTGGAGATGCCTGATGTGCTCCAGATGCTAAGCAGCTCCTGACACCTGGCAGATTCCTCGCTCCTGGCAGGAGAGGTCAGTCACCTGCAGGCTCAGTGTGTGCAGCTCTGAGCTTCTAGAAAGCACATGCTGGGCCATCTCCTGCCTTAGGTAGACACCTGGTCCCCATGCTCTCCTCTGCTGAGTGTCTGTGGTGTTCTTCTGCCAGTCAATCACAGTACCAGTGACTATCATGCACTCACCTGTTTAGTTAGAGAAGAAAAGGGACCAAAGTCTTGATAATGAAGGGCTGGTATTTCCTCTACCACATGGATCGCTGCAGGACCAGTCATGTTGAAGACCACAATAAAGGCTAGCACTCCGGGGTCACTGTACTAAAACCCTCATCCTGCCCAGTGCCAAGAGAAGTCAGTGAGAATTCAACTCTAAGAAGCCCTCAGAATTGGAGGAAATGCTAGCATTTGTCCTTTGAAGCGGCCAGCTGCATGAGTGCACAGCTGCTGGTTGAATTCCATGGCTGAGGTTGGATGCCTGCCTGACCTGGCCTCGCCAATGCTGGGTGTACGGCAGAGGGGACAGTCTCAAATCAAGCCATCGAAAGAGTGGTGGGCAATCTGAAAGAAGAGGCGCAGCTGGGAAGAAAGGTGCCTCTCTGCCCTGGGTAGAGGGAGGAGAAATAGGTCTGGCCAGACAATGCAGGGGCTGTCCGCGGACAGTGATCTGAAAATGAATCACTTCTGTGTTGGACAGAGGCTCGGTCAAGTTTTCCAGAAGGGGCAGAATTCCCAGTTGGGTAAACTACTGGGACACAGAAGACACATTGTCGGCACAGGGGAAGAATCACTGAACTTGGAGATAAAAGATCTGCCAATTCCTGTGCGTTGGGTGAGCACCTTGCCTAAACTATCTGAGTTTCAATGTCTTCAACTATAAAGTGGGCCAATGAGATGAAATAAGAAAATCTGTTTTGCAAACTATTCTCAGATTGTATCCATTGATATTAATAAGGGCTCATTGTTTGGCCCATAGTAGAGTTTCGGGGCAGTGTCAGTTGAAGGATTCCTAACTTTTATCTTGCAAGGACTATTATGCACTTAGTGAAATTTAATCCCATAGTCATCCCATGAGTGGCCGTTGGGAGTTCCTTTTGCAGTTAAGAAGACAGTCTCTGACAGCTTCCAGAACTTGTTCATGTAAATTCCAGTCCCTGCCAGGGGACAGTCAGTGTGTGATGGAGCTCTGGGCCTGTGCTCACCCAACCCTAGCTCCCCGGCTCCTTCTTCGCCTGCTGTTTTCCATCTCAGCTTCTTCCTCAGGGAGGTGTGAAAAGAAACCAGCCCCTGCCCCGCTGATCCCCATTCACAGAGGCCATTTTTGTGGCTAGCCTGGGCTCGACATGACCAGCGTGGCAATGTGGACCTCTGTCTGCCGGCGCTGCCCATGTCCAGGCCCCCGCGAGGGCCTCCTCTGCTTCCCCGGCATTGTCCAAGGCCTGGCAGAAGAGAGGCTTCCCAGAGCTTCCCGCAGCCTGGGAATGTACAATGAAGTCACCAGCCTGCGAAAGAAAAGGCCTCTGTCTCCCGGGTGACGGGGCTCTATTCGGGGACGCACATTATGCAGCCCTGGTTCTCACAGAGAAAGTCGCGACTGTTCGGGGCACATCATCTGGCCTGGCAGCTCTGAGAGGGGACATTTCATTTCCGCTCTGCATGTTCCCTCCTGCCCCCAAATGGCTCTGGGCTGTGTGGCCACACAGTGACCCGCTGCCTTTCTGCCAGGATGGTGTGAGCCACCCAGAGAGAAAAGTCCTGGTTAGCACTTTCCCACGCGTGCCTCAGCCTGGCCAGGCATCCGCTGCAGGCAGAGGCGTTCCTGTGGCTTTGGGGTCCACAGTCGTTCTTGCTCCAGGACGACAAGCTCTTACAGGCAGCAAGAGACATTTCCCTGTCATGGTTCTTGGGGATGAGGTCACAGGAGCTGTGAGCCGTGGGCAGGGGTCTGGCCATAATGAAGGCCAGCAAGGGAGATGGTCAGGGCCAATGCCACATCCACCCAGCAAAGCCAGAATGGGGACCAGTCTAGCTGCTGGGTTAGTGCAGAGCAGACAGCAGATCCCAGTGGGGCAAGATGAGACTACACAGACCAGACCAAGGCCAAGTCCAGCCGCAGTGAGCAAGGGGAGCACGTGTCCAAAACAGGGAAGTCAAAGTCTGTCTTGATCAGCTTCTCCAATGGACTAAGGGCCACCTGTGTCAGAATCACAAAGTGGGACTGTTACTACCCCAGACCAACAGAAAAAGAAGCTGCAAAGCTCTGGCCTGAGAATGGACATTGTCAAAAAAAAGGGGGGGGCTCTAGAGGGGCCACGTGAGCTCATTAAAACACATGTATGCCTAGTGTTCCATTATTGGAATGCTGAGCATATGGGAGTTATTTATTTCCTACTGCTCAAGCTCATTGCCAAGGTCTGACTGCAAAAACCCAAAAATAGCAACCTTAGGCATAAATGGGTTAAACTAGAAAGAGGTGTGCGAAAATAACCTCATGGGTTGCTTTCTCTAGACAGTGGGAAGACCAGAACCTTATAAAGTATTTTCAAATCTCCCTTCCCTCTTCTTATTATTTATTTTGCCTCTTTTCACTCCTATTTTAACCACCCCATCCTAGGCAACCAGATCAATGGATAATATGCATCTTGTTATTTAGATGTAACCTTAGAAAGTGCCTATTTCTTGGTGTGTACCTGTATGACTTCTACAAATAAGGTTGCCTTGCATAGCTGCTTCTTATTTTATTTATTTATTTATTTATTTATTTATTTATTTATTTTTGAGACAGAGTTTCACTCTTGTTGCCCAGGCTAGAGTGCAGTGGTGCAATCTCAGCTCACTGCAACCTTCGCCTCCCAAGTCTTGCCAGACTAATTTTTGTATTTTTAGTAGAGATGGGGTTTCACGATGTTGGTCAGGCTGGTCTTGAAAATCCTAACCTCAGGCGATCTGTCCTGCTCGGCCTCCCAAAGTGCTGGGATTACAGGCGTGAGCCACCGTGCCCAGCCTGCTTTTTAATTCTTCATCCTGCACGAAGTTCCTAAGGTGTATTCATGTGGCTACGTGTGCCCCTCCTCCATCGTTTGGAAGGATTACACGGATCCCTGTGGTGTCTCCCACATTCTATCTATGCACCCTGCAAGTGATGGGTGCTCAGCTGTCTTCATACCCCACCACATACACATAAACACACTGGGCTATGCCCTGATCGACACAGAGAAGATTGTTGGTGGTATGTGTGTGCATATAAATTCCACAGAACCCCACAGAATCCCAAGGGCATGCTTAATTGAACTCTTCCAGATTGATCTCTCAAGGAATGCACCAGTCTACACTCCTCACATCAGAGCATGGGGGTCCCCATATGCCACAGCCCTGCCAACACTAGCACTAGCCAGCTGCTATTCTTCCAATTTTTGCTAGTCTAATAAAGTGAGCTCCCATTAGGGAGTTGAAGTATCTCTTCACATGACTGTTATTCTTTGAGTTTTTTTTCTTCTGTAAATTGCCTGTTTATATCCTTGTCTTGTTGGTTTGCAGTAGTTCCTTGCATATTCTAAGTATTATTTCCTTTTCAATTACAGGCAAATGCCTTTTTCCACTTTGATATATTTTTACTAATGTTATGGTGTACTTTTTAACAACTTGAGAAATAAATCATATATTGTACAATTCACCCCATTAAAGTGTACAATTCAATGGTTTTTTAGTATATTCACAGACTTGTGCAACCAGCACCACAATCAATTTTTATAACATTTGCATCAGCTCCCAAATAAGCCACATGCCCATTAACAGTCACTTCCCAGCACCCTGTCCTCTAAAATAACTAATCTACTTTTTGCCTCAATAGATTTGCCCATTCTGGACATTTCATATAAATGTAATTATATAATATACGGTCTTCTGAGGCTGGCTTCTTTCACTTAGCATAATGTTTTCAAGGTTCACTTGTGGTAGCATTCGTTAGTACTTCATTCCTTTTTTTATTATTATGTTTTTTGAGACAATGTCTCACCCCGTTGCCCAGGCTGCAGTGCAGTGGTGCGATCTCGGCTCTCTGCAGCCTCAACATCCTAGACTCCGGTGATCCACCCACTTCAGCCCCCAGGTAACTGGGCCCACAGGCACGCACCACCATGCCAGGATTTGTCTTTTTTCCAAGTGCTGCCCAGGCTGGTCTTGAACTCCTAGGCTCAAGAGAGCCACCTACCTCAACCTCCCAAAACACTTCATTCCTTATTGCCAGATAACGTTTCATTGCTTGACTATACCACATTTTGTTAATCCATTAATCAGTGAATCGACTTTGGGTTGTTTTCACTTCTTGGTTAGTATGCATAATGCTGCTATGAATATTCATGCATATAAATTATTATATGGAAATCTGTTTTTATTTCTCTCTAATGTGTACCTAAGAATGGAATTATATAGTAACTCTGTGTTTCACATTTTCAGGAGCTGCCAAACTGTTTTCCTCAGTGGCTGCACCATTTTACATTTCCACTCGCAATGCACGAGGGTTCCAGTTTCTCCACTTTCTCACCAATCCTAGTAATGTCTGCCTTTTTTATCACAGCCACCCTAGTGGGTGTGAAGTGGCATCTCACTGTGCTTTGATTTTTTTGTTTTTTTTTTTTTTCAAGTATTGAGTAGTAAGAGTTTGGGGTACTTTTTGAACAACAAAAGACAAAATCATCGATTTGATATAATCACGTTGGTTTTCTGTTTTGGCTTGGTGTTACCTTATAGTTTGTGATACTGAAATTTTGCTTTAGAAGTCCTTTTCCTCCCTAGGTCAAAAGGATACACACATAATAAATTTTACAGTTTACCCTTCACATTCAGGTCCAACTGGATTCCACCTTTGTGTGTGATGCTGGACAGTAGTCTAGTTTCACTTTTCTCCATAGAGATGGCCAGTTCTCCCAACACTATTTTCAAAACGGCCTGTCTTTTCCCCTTGACATATGATGCCACTTTTATCACACATTAGATTTCCATATGCACTCATGTCTGTCTCTGAGCTCTTTATTGCGTTTCTTCAGTCTATTCTGTTCCTTTGGTCTGTTTATCTGTTCTCGAGCCAATTCCACACTGTTTTAAGCAGCCAGCTCTCTTTTTAAGGCCCCAGGGGCCAATCCCCATGGAAGCCTTTCTAGTCTTGAAGGTGCAACCCTCTCTGGTCCTGGAAATGCTTATTCTCTTCTCCAGCTGTGCCTCTGTAATTATTTGCTTCAGAGTTTCTGCAGCACTTTGGTCATCTCAGTGCCCTCTACTTTTTCTGGGTAACCTATAACATGGCCAGGGACAGACTGCTGTGAGTTTATGGTTAATGCTGTCCCATTAAGGGACCTTGGACTAAGCCTGTCACTTTAATAATAGAAATGCTTCTTCTCTTCTCCAGCTGTGCCTCTGTAATTATTTGCTTCAGAGTTTCTGCAGCACTTTGGTCATCTCAGTGCCCTCTACTTTTTCTGGGTAACCTATAACATGGCCAGGGACAGACTGCTGTGAGTTTATGGTTAATGCTGTCCCATTAAGGGACCTTGGACTAAGCCTGTCACTTTAATAAGCCAAATCTGCATTCCAATAGCCCATTTCCTAAGTCACATTTTATGAGCCTCTGTAAAGCCCAATCTTAGTGACTAGTGCCTTGAGATGGCCCTCTGCTGTTGTTATCACTAATGTTCATGCCCTGCTCCCATGAACTGACCTGGTGCTGGCTCCTGGGCTTGTGGGTGTGTCCAGGTGCTGTGGACAGGAGGAGCAGTGCCCCGTACATGGAATCCGAATGGTGATGGGCCCTGGCAAGTGATCTACCGTCATCTGTCTTTTTGTAGATGAGGTAACCACACCCTGGGAAGTACCTGGCTGGGCAGTTCCCCACAATACACTGCCTCTCAAACCTCAAGCTTGGCTGGTGCAGTGGCTCATGCCTGTAATCCCAGCACTTTAGGAGGCCAAGGTGGGCGGATCCCCTGAGCCCAGGAGTTCAAGATAAGCCTGGGCAACATGGTGAAACCCTGTCTCTACCAAAAAAACAAATAAATAAACAAAACAATTAACCAGCCGTGGTGGTGCATACCTGTAGTCTCAGCTACTTGGGAGACTGTAGTCCCAGCATGCCTGTAGTCCCAGCTACTTGGGAGGCTGAGGCAGGAGGATGGCAGGAGCCCTGGAGTTCAAGGCAGCAGTGAGCTGTGATCATCCACTGCACTCCAGCCTGTGGTAACAGAGTGAGACCCTGTCTCAACAAAAAAAAAAAAACCAAAAAACTTGAGTTTATAAAAATATTGCCCTTTACAAACAATTGGCTGACACTGTACAATTTTAAAAGAGTATTTCCTCATTATTGCATTATACCCTTAGTACCTTCTGATGAAGTATTCAAGGACTTATATTGTTAGTTTCATTTTCAAGGTAGAGAAATTGAAGTGCAGAGGTGATATGTGATGCCTGCGATCCCATAGCCCAGGCAGGAGTGATGGGCAGGCCCGGGAAAGACCTCAGCATTTCTGACCTGCTCTATAGGACTATACTAGTTGGCCAGGACTCCCATAACAAAATACCACAGGCTGGGCAGCTGAAACAACAGAAACTGATTTCTCACAGGTCTAGAGGCTGGAAGTCCCAGACCAAGGCCCAACAGGGCTGGTTTCTGATGAGGGCTCTTCCCAGCCTGCAGACAGCCACTCTGTCCTCACGTGGCCTTTTCTTTAAGTGTGCACAGGGAGGAGACATGCTCTCTAGTGTCTCTTTCAATGAGGACACTAGTCCTGTCAGACTTTTATGACCTCCTTTTATCTTAATTACCTCCTTAAGACCTCATCTCCAAATGCAGTCACATCAGGGGTTAGGGCTTCAACCTACGAACTGGGGAGAAGACCCCATTCAGTCCATAGCATTGCTGTAGCAAATTACTACAGACGCGGTGGCTTAAAACAACACAAATTTACTCTCCCAGTTTTGGAGGACCAATGTCTAAAATCATGGTTTCTGCAGGGCTGCATTCCTTCTGCGTACCCTTCTGGGTAGAATCCACTTCCTGGCCTTTTCCAGTTCCAGGAACCACCTGCATCCCTGGCTTGCGGCCCCTTCCTTGCATCACCGCAACCTCTTCTTCCATAATCTCAGCTCCTACTACTCAGTCTGACCTCCTGCCTCTTATAAAGACCCTTGTGATTACGTTGAGCCTTCCAGATAACCCAGGATATAATCTCCCATCTCAAAATCCTCAGCTGAACCCCCTCTGCAGTCACTTTTGCCACACTGGGGACATACTCACAGGTGCCAGGGACAGAGGTGTGGACCTTTAGGGATCATCATCCAGTTTCCCACTCTCCTAGACCACATACCACTCTTCTGTAAGATGAGGAAGCAGAATGAGAAGATCTCTAAGGCCTGGCAGATTTCTTCCTGTTGTGGCTTGTGGTTCGCCGTGCTCAAAAGGGCAATGTCTGATTTGCTTTCACAGACACGTCATCTGCCAGCTGTGCTTCTCTAGTTGGGAGCACGAATGAGGTTATAGCTCTGTTAGGCCACATTGTTTTTTTCCTTGTACCATCCTTGTACCTTCTCTGAACTCCTCTGTATCAATAGTTTTACTTCTTAACATTATTTTCCTACTCTAGAAAATCTTCAAAATGGGTACATTTTGCTCAAATATTAGGTCATGTTCCTCTTTTGGGCACTTCTCTTCTTTCCTGCAGGCACTCATTTACTCTTTCTACAAGTGTTTGCCAAAGGCCTGCTAGCCCCATGTGCTGTGCAGGCTGTGCAGACTGATTGCAGACATAGCCACAAGGCAGCACAGGGGAGTGAGAAGAGCCTTCAGGACACCAGGCACATCTGTCAGGGACCAACCAGGAAATCGTCCAAAGGAAAGAGACTCTAGAGAAAGGATTCTTTACGGATACATGGGTAGGGCTGGGGGACCACACAGGAGATAGTGGGGAACCCCAAGACTTCTCACAGTAGGCAGTGCCACCTTCCCTAGGACCAAAGGAACAAGGAAAGACAGGTGAGAGCTGGAACCTGGAGGAGAAAGCTGTCGTCATGAAGGGCAGAGCTACTGTCAGAGGTGGGATTTCAAAGCAGGGGGTGGTGGGCAGAAACACCCCAACCTCTCTCTCTACCTCCCCTCCACCTTACACCAGTGCCTTTCATTGGCCAAACCCAACCAGAAGCCAACGGGAAGGGGAGCCCAGGAGATGCGACTCAAGGAGTTAGTCTTTGGAGGCACAGAGAGGACAGAGAGAAGCAGGAATTGTTCCTGTTGGGGTGAAGCAGGAACCAGGAAAAAGCAGTCCCCTGCTTTCTAGCCTGACTCCGTCACCAACTATAATAGCTTTGCCTCCTTGGGCAAGTCATTTACTCTCTGTAGGTTTTCATTTTCCTCACCTAAAAGTGAATTGTAGCACGGAAATCTACTAGTTACAGGATGATCTCTACCACCTGTTTCCACTTTAATAATCTGTGGGTTTAGATACACACAGAAAGGTAGAAATATGCAGCTATAGATATGTAAAATATATTCAACACACTGCTGAGCCATATGTTTGTTTTCTGTAAATATATGAAATACTGTGAAGACGTGGCTTTCTAGGCATCCTCGTGTATAAATACACCGACTGGGCTCCCCTCGGGACGCACCGTTTAAAGCGGACTTCCAGAGTAAGGAGGAAACTCAGCAAACCGTTGCATGTTCTAGCATTTGGTGGGCCAGGTTTCTCTGGGGGTAGAGGGGGCGACACTCAAGCTTTCTCAGGATTTTAATCTTTATGTGGACAGCTGTCATAGAAAAATAACAAAGCTCGTGAAGCAAACTGCTCCCTAACGTGACAGTCTTCTCCGACAAGCTGTACATTTACTGGCAGGGAAGGCAGACAGTTAGAAACATCCACACGAGGAAGAATTTTTGCAGAGCGAGGACCACGGCAGTGGTGGCACCTGCCTCCCAGGAAGGGAATGAAATGAGGCCTCTCGGTGCACATCCCGGATCGGGCATCAGTATGTGACGTTGCCAGCACGATGCTATTTCCATGTGCGTGACAGTCTAATAATACCTTCGAACAGAAACAGCCATCGGCAACGTAAGATACCATGATGCCCTCGAAAATGTGCTGGAAGCCAGCTCTCCCTTGCCGCTGGGTAACATTCTCAGTTGTTAACCCGGCGGCCCTGGAGCAGGGAGCTGCCACCTTGCTAGAGGTGCCTCGTGGCCTCCTGCCACGTGGGCTTTGCTTTGCTTCCTTACCCCTGCAGCCAACTGTGTGCCCCCAAGAAATGAAGACCTCCATCTGTATAAGACCAAGTCCTCAACCAACCAGGAATCCACCCCAGGAAGAGAGGCTAAGTCCCCCAGACAAGCCTATGGCTGGAGAAAATGAACTGCTAACACTTTGAAATGTAGTATTGTGGTTTGGCCATCAGCAGCAATATCAGCTGTCACCATCGGGATGAGAGAAGGTAACAGATTCAGAGACAAGATCAACCCAAAACAGGAAGAATGGGATTTTCAAGAAGGTGCCTGGCAAGGATGGTCTGCCAAAGGCTTTTCTGTTGTTGTTGTTGTTGTCACGGAATCTCACACTGTCGCCCAGGACTGGAGTGCAGTGGCACCATCTCAGCTCACTGCAACCTCTTCCTCCCAGGTTCAAGCAATTCTCTTGCCTCAGCCTCCTGAGTAGCTGGGATTACAGAGCCTGCCACCATGCCTGGCTAATTTTTTGTATTTTTAGTAGAGACAGGGTTTCACTGTGTTGGCCAGGGTGGTCTCGAACTCCTGACTTCGTGATCCACCTGCCTCAGCCTCCCAAAGTGCTGGGATTACAGGCATGAGCCACTATGCCCTGCCAGCTCTTCTCGTTTTAGAGAACGTGGCATTTGTCATGGGTACTGCAGCCTGGTTTCAAGACAGAGTTACCAGAGGAAAATAATGACAACTGATTGAAATGAATTGGTTTAGTTCAAAAATAAATACAGACATGGACATTTCTGGAACGATACACGGGTCATAGCCTGCCCCCTGGAAAATGACAGGAGTCCCCCAGGGGAAAAAATTGAGGTCCTAAGATAGGAAGAAGAATTTTATCTTCATTTTATATCTCTTAGTTGTCTAAATTGTTGGCATGAGCATTATGACTTTTTTCAATTAGAAAACACTCTTGTAAGGCATTCAACCATGCCACAGGCTCTGGTCCTCAGGTTTTCAATGAGAAAGCCATCACCACAGAATAGTTCTCAGAGACTCTGTGATGTCTGCACGTTTCACACAACCCTGGGGAAGGTGGGATGAAAGGGTTCAGTTAGAAGTTATAGAATCTGACCAGGCACAGTGGCTCACGCCTATAATCCCAGCACTCTGGAAGGCCAAGGCGAGCGGATCACAAGGTCAGGATATCAAGACCATCCTGGCTAACACGGTGAAATCCCGTCTCTACTAAAAATACAAAAACTTAGCCGGGCGTGGTGGCGGGCGCCTGTAGTCCCAGCTACTCGGGACACTAAGGCAGGAGAATCGCTTGGACTTGGAAGGCAGAGATTGCAGTGAGCCAAGATAGCACCACTGTACTCCAGCCTGGGAGACAACGTGAGACTCCATCTCGACAAAAAAAAAAAAAGTTATAGAATCCAAATAAATCAAATCATAAGGCGATCAAACATCAAAAGAAAGGCCTCTCTCTACGTGCTGACATGCTCAGTTTATAGTGGCAACCAATGACATCCAAAGAGGGCAGAAGTTCCTGCAATGGGGTCAGCTGAACAGGAGAAGGAATTTTCTCTAGCAAGAGAGGACGTTATTGTGGGCAGTACAGCCCCTGCCAGCTCTTCCTATTCATATGAGGTTTCCCCTGGTAGGTCCGTTTTGGTTTCAAAGCCTTCCATCAGCCCCTGATATTTTTCCAAAGAGTGGAAAGACAGCAGAGGAGACCTCTGGGAGCCTGTGCTGACATGGTTTGGTTCTGTGTCCCCACCCAAACCTCGTGTTGAATTTCTGTCCCCAGTGTTGGAGGTGGGGCCTGGTGGGAGGTGATTGGATCAAGAGGGTAGTTTCTAATGGTTTAGCCCCATCCCTCTAGAGCTGTCTCATGATAGAATTCCCATGAGATCTGGCTGGTTGAAAGTGTGTAGCACCTCCCCCTTCTCTCTCTCTCCCTCCTGCTCCAGCCAGGTAAGACGCGCCTACTTCCCCTTCACCTTCCACCAGGATTTAAGTTTCCTGAGGCTTCCCCAGAAGCAGAAGTCTGTACAGTTCACAGAACTGTGAATCAATTAAACCTGTCTTTCAAGTAAATTGCCCCATCTCACATATGTCTTTATAGCAGTGCAAAAACAGAGTAATGCACGTATTGAACTTGGATTTCAGTATTGCCAGGCATTCTCTCCACTACCTTATGACTCAGAGTTGTTACTCGTAAGGGTGGAATTTAAGGCTTACAAAAGCCTTGATTTGGAAATACTCCACCATGACCATTTCACCTTTGGACCACAGCCCAGATGACCTGTGCTCTAAAGTTGTTCTTGACCTCGCGTTTCAGGTTCAAATCGGCCTCTTTCCAACATCCAGACTGCATCCTCTTTTCCAAGCTCACAGGCTATAGCTCCTGACCTAACTCTGGAACTTAATCACATTTTTCTCCCCAAGTTCAGATGCTACAACTTCTTGAACCAAAAGTTCTAGGTCACCTGTCTTTCCCCCAGCTCCAGCTCATCTTGGCCAAGAAACTTCACTGGATGTTAATTAGAAATTTTAAGTAATTCAAATGCAAAAATAATTCTGAAAAAACTTGCAAATGATCGCAAAACCATGCAACCATTGGTGCATGAAAATTACTAATACTCAAAATATTATGGATGTTCTTTATGGACCAAACTATTGCCTCAACCAATTTGCTTTCCATTGGCCATTTTGCTTTCTCCCAAATGGCTTTCTGGCAAATTGTTTTCAACTGTATCATTTGCTACCCTGTCCTTGTCCCAGCGAAATCTTCACACAACTTTGTCATGTCACTCTTTTGCCCAGAACACTGCCTTCGCCACCGGTACCCCAGCTTTCCACTCCTACATCTTCCCAACTACAAAACATCCATCTATACCTGCCCTGCCTCAAGCTGGGAAAAGGTGCCTGAATGCATTTCTTCCTGTGACCTGTCACTCCTGCACCTCTCTTCCAGCCCTGTCATGAAAACTCTGGTTACGTCTCCTCTAAATTTCCTATAGCCAGTGCCCATTCTACCAGTTCTCTGTTCAATGAATTATTTAATTTCTCTCATTTCGGGGACTATAACTTAACTCTCTCCTCTCCAGCTTACAATTCTGAAGATGAGCATTGAGGCACCACAACAAGTGAGATATACCCTCATGTGCAGGAAGCCACACGCAATATCCTTCATCCTACAAAACCTTTCCCAATTTGGGAGGCAGGTCCTAGAAACTACTTTCTGAAACTACAGTGAGGACAGTCCCATAGGTCATCACCATCTAACAGAGTTTTCTTCCCCTCTGGTCTGTGATTTTTATTTAGCTTTTGGATTTCTCTCCATGAATTGAAAGCTAGAGAGTGAAAGTTGTAGGGAAAGAGAGAAAGGGAGGTAGAAAACTAGAGCACTGGAGTATCCTAGTCATAGAATTTCAGATGCATCAACGATCTGAAACGTCATCATCCAAATGCACAAATTACCTTTCTTTTTTTCTTTT
Organism: Colobus angolensis palliatus; assembly: GCF_000951035.1. Taxonomy (NCBI): domain Eukaryota; kingdom Metazoa; phylum Chordata; class Mammalia; order Primates; family Cercopithecidae; genus Colobus; species Colobus angolensis. The sequence continues at coordinate 6,757,601 of NW_012122043.1, read as the reverse complement.
TTCTTTTTTAGACACAGAGTCTTGGTCTGTCACACAGGCTGGAGTGTAGTAGTGCAATCTCAGCTCACTGCAACCTTTGCCTCCCAGGTTCAATCAATTCTGCCTCAGCTTCCTGAGTAGCTGGGATTATAGGCATGTGCCACCATGCCCAGCTAATTTTTGTATTTTTAGTAGAGACAGGGTTTCACCATGTTGGTCAGGCTGGTCTTGAACTCCTGACCTCGTGATCTGCCCGCCTCAGCCTCCCAAAGTGCTAGGATTACAGGCATGAGTCACCGCACCTGGCCCACAAACTATCTTTCTATCGGCCTCTACTTGAAGACCTGCGAAGGGAGGAACTCATTTTCCCATTTTAACATTTCTACGCTTTGATTCCTCATGTCTCTTTCTTCTCTTTTTCACACTCAAAATGTCTTTCTGTTGTTGTTGTTGTTGCAGGTTTTTCCTCCTCCTTATAACAGATACTTTTTCTTATTAACTCTAGGTTCCTTTTACACTTTTTGTCTTTACTTCTACAATAAGTAATATTAGTGAAGATTATTTTACCCATTAGCTACAAAAACCCACTAGCTTAGACAAAAGGGATAAGTTATTGGAAGAACACCGTGTCAGTTGATGCGGTGGAAGGAGAGGTTAATGAACACCAGCACGGGATGGTCAGGATGCAAAGCAGCTGAAGCTACCAGAGCTTGGACTCTAAGGGTGCGTGTCTTTCTCATCCTTCTCCCATCTCAGCCTCGTCTCTGCTTTCCAGCCTCATTTCCTCTCGGCCTGAGCTGGCTTTCCCCATGTGGCTGGAAGTATGGTGGCCAGCACCTGCCACGGGTGACATCTTGGGTCTCCCATCATCAGAGACATACTCCACCTTTACAGGTGCAGTGTGAGAAGTCCCAGGAACTTTTAGATGTGCTGAGCAGGCTGGCCTGGGTCAGGTTCTCAGACCAGATCCATTGACGTTGACCTGAGTCAATGATTGTTAGCTCCTGGCCCTGAGTCCTCTAACCATAGGATCTCAAGCCCACCCACACACTGGAAGGAAAGTGCTCTCACCAGGAGAGAGAGGAACAGACAAAACAATACTTCCCTATGTAAGTGCACCTTCAATGTAATAATAATAGCTATGACCATAGCAGGGAATATTGGCTGGCTGAGTTGGCCAGATTCCTGATGTAGATAATAGTGCCTGCCATTTGGATTGTTTGTACCTAGAATTATGTTTGTATAGGATGATAGGCAGATAGTAGCCCTTCTCACGAAGATGTTCATGTCCTAATACCCCAAACCTTGGAATAGGTCACATTACACGGCAAGGGGAAATTATAGTTACTCATCAGCTGACCCTAAAATGGAGAGATTGTCCTGGATTATCTGGTAGCAGCCCCTGAGTGTGTCCAATGTAATCGCCAGGTTCTTTAATGTGAAATAAAGTGGCCAAAGGGTCGGGGTCAAGATGATGTGATGTGAGAAACATGAATTTGGATTACTCTGGCTTTGGAGATGGAAGAGGACCACAAGGTAAGGAATGCCAGTGGCCTCTAAGAGTATGAAAAAGGCAAGAAAACAGATCAACAGATACTCCCCTAGGGCCTCCAGAGGAAAAGCAGCCCTCCCAACACCTGATCTTAACCAGCGAGATCCATTTTGGAATCTTTCTATATAAATTCTATAATAAATTTGCGGCTAGATGCAATGGCTCACCCCTGTAATCCCGGCACTTTGAGAGGCCAAGGAGGGATGGTTGCTTGAGCCCAGGAGTTCGAGACCAGCCTGGGCAACATAAGGAGACCTCATCTCTACCAAAAACAATTTTTTTAATTGACCAGGTGTGGTGGTGCATGCCTGTAGTCCCAGCTACCCGGGAAGTTGAAATAGGAAGATCTCTTAGGTCTGGGAGGTTAAGGCTGCAGTGGGCTGTGTTTGGACCATCGCACCCCAGCCTGGGCAACAGAGCAAGATTCTGTCTAAAAAAAAAAAAAAAGTAAAATAATAAATAAATAAATGTGTATTGTTTTAAGCCTTTGAGTTTGTGATAATTTATTACAGCAGCAATAGAAAACTAATACAAGCCATTCTCCCATGCCTACGTGTTTCCAAAAAATTATGCTCTACCCCATTAATATATACAATTTTGTCAATTAAAAATATACAAAAATACCCAAAAAAGAAACTAATGTGCATAGTATTGAGGTTATAAAAGGAAGGTTTTAGTTTGGAGAGAAGGGTCATCATAGCAGATAAATACGGAGGAGTAGCAGTTCCTTTCTTCAGCCTGTGGCTTTTGAACTAGGTTTGCGGCCCTGTGTTTAGAGGGTTTGGGCTGGGTGCTGAAGGAACTACTTTCATGAAAGAACACTATGAGTCTCTGAGCAGAACAGAGCATTGAGAGGTGACATGACAAAGCATACACAAAGCATGAGTGGGGGAAAGGCCCTTCTCTTTACCTCTTTTCTGAACCAGTTCCACTCTTGACTCACAAAAAGCCATCAGCTTTAGAGACACCTGGAGGCAGCACCCTTGGCATGCACATATGCCCAACATAATGAAAACCACCAGCCAGGGAAGCTGTGAGGTCTTGTAGGCAACAGTAGCCAACAAGTAAGAGCCAGAGCAGAAAATTTTAAAAAAATGAAGTGGATGCATGTACACAAAATACTGCAGACAATTACAGGAGTTGCCCATGGAGTCCTTCCATGAAGCCAGTCCAGGACCCCAGATTAAGAACCACTGGGACTATCCTTCCTTGCATTTTTCCATTAAACCTGCTCAGTTCAAGAGGACATGCACATCAGCAAAATGAGGAAAGGTAGGGGCATGCTATGATCATCACAGCACTCACTCTAACTGTCTTAGCTTCTTATGACCTTGATCTCATGCTCAGCTCCTGTACTCTTAATATTTCTTTGTTTTCTTTTTCTTTTTTTTTTTTTTTGAAACAGGGTCTCACTCTGTCACCCAAGCTGGAGTGCACTGGTGCAATCATGGCTCACTACAGCCTCAAACTTCTGGGCTCCTGCAATCCTCCCACCTCAGCCTCCCAAGCAACTAGGTGATATGCTTTGGATTTGTGTCCAGTTGTAATCTCCAGTGTTGAAAGTGAGGCCTGGTAGGAGGTGATTGGATCATGGGGGCTGTTTCTGATAGTTTAGCACCATCTCCTTAGTGCTGTCTCAAGATCTGGTTGTTCAAAAGTGTACAGCAGCTCCCCCTTCTCTCTTCCTCCTGCCCCTGACATGTGAGACATGCTTGCTTCTTCTTTTTCTTCTGCCATGATTGTAACTTTCCTGAGGCCTCCCTAGCCACGCTTCCTGTACAGCCTGTGGAACTGTGAGTCAATTAAACCTTTTTTCTGTACAAATTAGCCAGTCTCTTTATAGCAATGTGACAATGAACTAATACAGAAAATTGGAACCAAAAGTGAGGCATTGCTGTAAAGATACCTGAAAATGTGAACGAGACTTTGGAACTGGGTAACAGGAAGAGTGTGGAGGGCTCAGAAGGCAGGAAGATAAGGGAAAGTTTGGAACTTCCTAGAGACTTGTTAAATTGTTGTGACCAAATGCTGATAGTGATATGGACAATGAAGTCCAAGCTGAGGAGGTCTCAGATGAAGATGCGGAACTTACTAGGAACTGGAGCAAACGTCACCTTTGTTAGGAGTTACCAAAGAGGTTGGAGGTGTTGTGTCCCTGCCCTAGAGATCTGTGGAATTTTGAACTTGAGAGAGATGATTTAGGGTATCTGGAGGAAGAAACTTTTAAGCAGCAGAGCATTTAAGCTCATGCTTATATGTATGAGCAAAGAGATGATCTGAAACTGGAGCTTAAATTTAAATGGGAAGCAGAATATAAAATACTGGAAAATTTGCAGCCTGGACACATGGTAGAAAAGAAAACCCCATTTTCTGTGGAGGAATTCAAGCTGGCTGCAGAAATTTGCAAAAATAAAGAGTAGCCAAATGTTAATAGCCAAGACAATGGTGAAAACGCTTGGAAGGTATTTCAGAGATCTTCACAGCAGCCCCTCCCATCACAGACCCAGAGCACTAAGAGGAAAGAATGGTTTCGTGGGCAAGGCCCATGACCCTGCTGCCCTGTGCAATCTCAGGACACTGCTCCCTGTGTTCCAGCCACTCCAGCTCCAGCCATGGCTAAAAGGGCTCCAGCTATGTCTCAGGCCGCTGCTCCAGAGGGTGCAAGTTGCAAGCCTTTGTGACTTCCAAGTGGTGTTAAGCCTACAAGTGTGTAGAGGGCAAGAGTTCATGCTTGGGAGCCTCTGCCTAGATTTCAGAGAATATATAAAAACACTTGACTCCAGGCAGAAGTATGCTGCAGGGGTGGAGCCCTCATGGAGAACCTCTACTAGGGTAGTGTGAATGGAAAATGTGAGGTGTAGTCCCCCCACAGAGTCCCCAGTGGGGCACTGCCTAGTGGAATTGTGAGGAGAGGGCCACCATCCTTCAGACCCCAAAATGGTAGATCCTCCTACAGCTTGCACTGTGTGCCTAGAAAAGCTGCAGACACTCAACGCCAGTCCATGAAAACTGCCCTGGGGCTGCACCTTGCAGAGCCACAGGGGCAGAGCTACCCAAGGCCTCACAGCCCACCCCTTGTATCAATGTGGTCAGGATACGAGACATAGAGTCAAAGGAGATTATTTTGGAGCTTTGAAATTTAACAACTGCCTTGCTGGGTTTCAGACTTGCATGGGCCCTGTAGCCCCTTTGTTTTGACCAATTATTTTCTTTTGGAATGGGAGTATTTACCCGATGCTTGTATACCCATTGTTTTTATTTTACAGGCTCATAGGCAGAAGAGACTTGCTTTGTCTCAGATGAGACTTTGGACTGTGAACTTTTGAGTTAATGCTGAAATGAGTTAAAACTTTGGGGGACTGTTTAGAAGGGATGATTGTATTTTGCAATGGGAGAAGGACATGAGATTTGGGAGGTGCCAGGATGGAATAATATGCCATGAGGTAGAATTGGCTCTGTGTCCCCACCCAAATGTCATGTTGAATTGTAATTCCTAGTGTTGGAGGTAGGGCATAGTGGGAGATGATTGGATCATGGAATTGGTTTCTCATGGTTTAGCACCATGCCCCTAGTGCTGTCTCATGATAGAATTCTCACAAGTTCTGGTTGCTTGAAAGTGTGTGACACCTCCCCCTCACTCTCTTCGCCCTGCTCCCACTATGTAAGACATTGCTTGCTTCCCCTTTGTCTTCTGCCATGAGTGTAAGTTTCCTGAGGCCTCCCAAGCCATGCTTCCTGTACAGCCTGTGGAACTATGAGTCAATTAAACCTCTTTTCTTTACAAATTACCCAGTCTTAGGTTGTTCTTTACAGCAATGCAAGAATGGACTAATACAATAGGACTATAGGCATGTGCCACCACACCTGGCTAATTTTTTTTATTTTTAATTTTTTTTGTAGAGACAGGGTCTCACTGCATTTCCTAGACTGATCTCAAACTCCTGGCCTCAAGTCATCCTCCTGCCTCAGCATCTCAGAGTGTTGGGATTACAGGTATGAGTTACCACATCTAGATTTGATACTTCAATACAGTCTCTCAACATTTATGCATAGAGTTTAAACACGTGATCATCCCATCATGTAAATCTTGGCTTTTTCTAGTGTTGCCTTTAGGGAGAATTCCTCCCCTCTCCAATACAATTCCCTGTCCTCAGACTTTTGATTGGTGTCCTGGTCAGGCAAGCCAAGCCTTCGCAGAATATGGGGATTTGAAGTAAAGAGTAGACTCTGACCCAGATCCTTGTCACTAACCCAATTCCTGAAGCCATTAGAAGTAATGCGAAAAAATTCACCTGCATTTAAAACAGTCTACAATTTTCTCCTTCTCCAGCAGTGCCTGAAATTATTTAAATGTCTAATTTTAATTTGATACATTTATCAGTATTTCTTAACTCTCATGAACTTATTCCAATCCTATTATACAGAGATGTAGATTCAAATACATCTCTTTAATTTGCAACAGTTAATCCTTTCCTGAATCCAATGCTCCAAGGCTAAACCTGACTTTGAGATGTCAGAACCGATTAATGACAAAAAGGTAACACTTGCTGAGTGTGAATATCTTAGTTCATTTCTGCAATAGCTCTCCTTGGCCATTTTTATCAGAAGTCATCCCCCAGTGATTCTCCATTTCTCTCAGACGAGGACTAGCACGGTGAAAAAAACGTAATCTTTGGCACCAGACAGACTTGGGTTTCAGTCCCAGGCCTGTAATTAATAACTGTAGGATCTGGGCAAGCACATTATTTCTGAGCTTCTTTATCTGCCAATGGTGTCATGATTGTTTAACTTTCAGGGCAGTAGTGAGACTTAGAAATATGTGATGTGTCTGTGTCACACCAAACTCCATGCCTCAGGTCTTCCACGGGGTATCTGGTCTGTTTCCCACTTCTGTTGGACCTAACCTCTCTCACTGGCTTTCCAAAAGCAAAAGTACCCTCCTTGTATGGTAACCCTGAACTTTGCCTGGACCCCTTTCAATCAAAAGGAAAGAATGTTCTCATACCCATTAAAGGAGTGTGACATTTTCTTGCAGCCATTGATCACCGCTCAGTGGATTCTATTAAGAACTTGATGTTCCTTAGCAACCCCCTAGCAACAGAAACTTACCTGAAATTGCATAAGGCTTTCCAGAAATTGTTTTCTAAAAGCACACTTATTCCTTCCCAACATTTTTACCCTCAAGGATATAATTTCTGTTTATTGCTTTTCCTGATCACAGAAGTAATACAAACTAGCTTTAGAAAATTCAAGCAATACACAGGTAAAGAAAGTAAAACTTCCTGGCTGATACTACTCTGTTCTCACCCTTGCACCCCACCCTTAGGAAAACCTCCCAACAGATACTATTAAACAGGCTTGGGGAGGTGGTGCTTTTGTTGCTTTTTTGGGTTTTTTAATGGAGTTTAAGTTACTTTCATGGGCAATATGTGACAAAACTTTTTTTAGGTGTCAAAAATAGAAGACAATTTCCGTTTTCTTTTAAGGAAGTGACTACCAGAATGCCTGAATTCTGGGTTGTTTTGTTATTATTGTTGTTTTCCTTTCTTTCCTAGACAATGAATATTTCCTTTATCCTGAATTTAAGGAGACTGACAAAAGCACAGACTGTGGAAAGACTGTGAATAAGTTTGCCCAACCCAATGAGCTGTGTTGGAGTGTGTGGTATAAAGACTAAAACGAATTAATAAAGGTCAGGATGACATGGTTACTCAGTAGCTATCATGGCAATAAGATGAACTGGAATCCTCTGTACCTGAAAATAACAAAGCTGCTTTTTAAACCTTAATGAGAGTCTAAATGGATGCAATTAAAGCCAAAAGGAAAAATAGGTTCTCTCTACCTCACACACATCTTAAAACAGTCCCAAACTGTTGTTGTCTTTCTACTGCAGTTAGGGCTGAGCTAGTGGAATTTCACATCAACCAGCACTGAGAAAATCTATGTAACAGACTGGGGTCTGGCCTCTGACTTCAGAAAAGCTGAGCACCTTAACTCCAAGTCTTCATGTCTAAAAGTCAATATTAAAGGTCATTTATCCTATATGGATAAGACAAGACTGAAATCATGCTTAAATGACTGTAGACTTCTCCAAAGAAAGAAAAAGGCTACATTCATATAATCGCCCACTCACTCAACAAACATTATTAAGAATAAATTCTTAATCAGACACTTTGTTAGGCTTTAAAGATTCCAAGATCAATAAGAAGAGACAAGTTGACAAATAATACTGCAGGTACCACAGAGGGCATGCTGCAGTCATGGAGAGTATTGGATTTACAAAGGCAGTGAGTATAGATTAAAATGGAATATGTACTAAAAGCACTTTGGGAGGCCAAGGCAGGCAGATCACCTGAGGTCAGGAGTTCAAGACCAGCCTGGACAACATGGCAAAACCCCGCCTCTACTAAAAATACAAAAATTAGCCAGGCATGGTGGCACCGCCTGTAATCTCAGCTACTCAGGAAAGCTGAGGTAGGAGAATCACTTGAACATGGGAGGCACAGGTTGCAGTGAGCCAAGATCGCACCACTAATCAACTATCAACTAATTATCTGGATCGGGGACCCCTCTCTGGTAACAAAACAAAAGTCATTTATTCTCTTACAGCTCTGGAGGACAGCAGTCTGAAGTCAAGGCATCAGCAGGGCCATCCTCTTTCTAAAGGCTCAGGAAGGATCCTTCCTGGCCTCTTCAGGTTTCAGGAGGTTGCCAGCACTCCAGCCTGCGTGACAGAGAGAAAAAAAAAAAAAAAGAAAAGAAAAGAAAACATGAAACCAAGAATGTACAAACCTCTACAAATATATCAAGGCACATTTTCTCATTAGACACAGCTACAAGTTGTCTGTTTAGCAACTTTTCATTTAAAAAAGGTAGGGAGTGGCTTGATTTGTGTATTGTTTCTTAGTACTGCCGTAACAAATCACCGTAAATGGAATGACCTTCAAACTGTCAGAAGTGTTTGAGCCAGAGCAACTCCATCTTGAATAGGAGCTGGGTAAAATAAGGCTGAGGCCAATCAGGCTGCATTCCCAGGTTAGGCATTCTAAGTCAGGATGAGAAGGGAGGTCAGCATAAGGTAAAGGTCACAAAGACTTGCTAATAAAACAGGCTGCAGTAAAGAAGCCGGTCAAACCCCACCAAAACCAAGATGGCGACCGAAGTGACCTGCGGTCTTCCTCACTGCTCATTATATGCTGCTTACAATGCTTTAACATGCTAAGAGACACTCCCACCAGTGCCATAACAGTTTACAAATGCCATGGCAACATCGGGAAGTTACCAGGAACTGAGGAACCCTCAGTTCCAGGGATTGCCCATCCCTTTTTTGGAAAACTCATTAATAATCCACCCCTTATTTAGCATATCACCAAGAAATAGCCATAAAACTAGCCAACCAGCAGCTCTCAGGGCTGCTCTGCCTATGGAGTAACCATTCTTTTATCCCTCTGCTTTCTTAATAAACTTGCTTTCACTTTACTCTATGACTCACACCAAGTTCTTTCTTGCCCGAGGTCCAAGAACCCTCTCTTGGGGTCTGAATCAGGACCCCCTTCTGGTAACAAAACAGCAGTCATTTATTCTCTCACAGCTCTGGAGGACAACAGTCTGCAGTCAAGGCATCAGCACGGCCATCCTCTTTCTAAAGGCTCAGGAAGGATCCTTCCTGGCCCCTTGGAGTTTCAGGAGGTCACCAGCAATCATTGGCATCCCTTGGCTTACAGATCTGCTACTTCAGTTTCTGCCTCAGTCTTCACATGGCTTTCTCTCCTGTTCGTCTGCCTCTTTCTCCAAATTTCCCCTCTTTTTAAATCGACAATAGTCAGCTTAGATGTAAGGCCCACCTTGATACAGTATGACCACATTAAGTTTGATTACATCTGCAAAGATCCTATTTCCAAATAAGCACATTTGCAGATTCCACCAGACGTGAATGGGGAGTATACTATTCACCCTAGTACAATTTGTAACTGCATAGAAGGAAGCATTTGTTTTAAATTGCCATCTGAACTTCAAGTAACCTTGAAACCCACTTTTCATTGGCTGGTTGTTTACCATAAATGCTTCGAGGATAAAGAGCAACCACAATTAATTTAAGGTCAACTAATTATCAGAAGGAAACTGCGTTCTGAAGACAGGGTCCTAGAAGAGAGGAGACCTCTTAATTTCAGCCTGATTTAAGTTATAGGTCATAGGGTAGCCAACCATCCCCATTTGCCTGGGACTCTCCAGTTTTTGCTTTGAAAGTCCATGACCCAGGGATCCCTCAGTACCAGGTAAACTGGGGACAGCTAGTCAACCCCAACCTCAAGTCTATCGAAAGGTAACACATCTTTGGGAAAATAATTAAATTACCAAAACATGGACAACAGAATTAAATACCCATCCTATACATTTGTTCTTAAAGTGTGCTTATATTCAATTAACTGATTAAAAGGAAGGTTGGGGCCAGGCATGGTGACTCACACCTGTAATCCTAACACTTTGGGAGACTGAGGAGGGCAGATTCCCTGAACTCAAGAGATGGAGACCAGCCTGGGCAACATGGCGAAACCTCGTCTGTACTAAAAATACAAAAAATTAGTAGTGGTGCATGCCTGTAGTCCTAGCTACTCAGGAGACTGAGACATGAGAATCACTTGAACCCAGGAGGCAGCAGAGATTGCGGTGAGCAGAGATTGCACCACTGCACTCCAGCCTGGACAACACAGCAAGACTCTATCTCAAAAAAAAAAGTAGGGTGGAATTTTGGTATCGATACAGTCAGTACTCAATGAATAAATATTACGTGGATGTGTGGATGCCTGGAGTGGCTTCATGTGACTACAGTGTGACCAACTCTCCAGGGAGCAAAAGATCCAGAGCCTCGTCCCTATAGTAAACCTGTCTCAGACCTGGAACGTTACCACACCTGAGGTTCATTTCCTTTAGATCTTAAAAGCAATCAGAGTTTGAAACTCTCCTTGGTGCAAACAGCTTTGGAAAAGGATGCCCTGCAATTGTAAAGTCTGGCTTTAGGAAGGATTGCCCAGGCTCAATACTACAGAAAGTCCTCAGGGCACACGGCAGAGGCCGAGAAAGTCTTGTAATACAAATTCTAATATATAAAACATAATATAGAACAGGCCTGCTTTTACTGAAGAGTTTGTAAATCCCTGGTATGAAAGAGAATAAATAGGATTTTAATTTCACATCTGGGCCCTGGCATTCACATCTCAGGGCAGGCAAGTCATTTAATCTCTTTGGACCTCAGTTTCCTAAGCTGTAAAGTGAGAAAAAGAATCTGTGCCTCCCAAACTCATAGGGTTGATATGAAGTATGTTAGGTGCTTTGAATCTTGAAAGCACAACTCAGATAGAATGTACACTACGAGAAAGAAACAGAGGAAACTTTACTCAGCTGTCTAACCTCAGTGCAGTCAGAATGGGATATCAGTTCTATGACTTAAGAAATGTGGCTGGGTGCAGTGGCGCACGCTGGTAATCCCAGCAATTTGGGAGGCCAAAGCAGGTGGATCACCTGAGGTCAGGGGTTCGAGACCAGGCTAGCCAACATGGGGAAACCCTGTCTCTACTAAAAATACAAAAAAAAAATAGCTGCACATGGTGGTGGGCGCTTATCATCCCAGCCACCAGGGAGGCTGAGGCAGGAGAATTCTTTGAACCCTCGGAGGCAGAGGTTGCAGTGAGCCGAGATCGTGCCACACTCCAGTCTGGGGCAATGGATTGAGACTCTGTCTTAAAAAAAAAAAAAAGAAAAGAAAAGAAAAGAAAGAAAGAAATTCCACTGCCTCCAACCTGCATTACAGTTCTG
>NW_012122043.1:6742955-6745443 GCF_000951035.1 Colobus angolensis palliatus | reverse complement strand
CTGGTCTCGAACTCCTGACCTCAGGTGATCCTCCTGCCTCAACCTCCCAAAGTGCTGGGATTACAGGCTTGAGCCACCACGCCCGGCCTAAATAATTATTTTAAAAAATAAAAATGTTTGGGGTGCTATGCAGACTTTCCTGTTTGAGGGGTTGTGGGGTGCTGAAAGGCCATTCTCTGCTGTCACATTTGAGGGGCTGTGGAGTTTAGAAATGAAACACATAAACTGATTGTACCTTGTTACTTTTCCTCCAAGTCGCGGCAGCATGAGATGAAGGAAATCCAGCCAAGCCCTTAGTGTGGACTGAGGATCCAAGTGAGGTGTCACGGGATGGGCTGGTGACACCTTATTCTCCAAGGGCAGAGCAAGGAAGCTGGGTGGGTCCTCCCTGGTCTCTGAATGGTCATCCATAATTGTGCTGAAATTATGTGGAAACCAACCTTTGATTTCCCAAACATGCAGCAGTCATCACTCCAAGATGGAACATCCTGGTCAAGAGACTTAAAACCTTCCACAAGGCCGGGCGCAGTGACTCATGCCTATAATCCTAGCACTTTGGGAGGCAAAGGCGGGCAGACAACTTGAGGTCAGGAGTTCGAAACCAGCCTGGCCAACATGGTGAAATCCTGTCTCTACTAACAACACAAAAAAGTTAGCCGGGATGTGGTGGCAGGGGCCTGTAATCCCAACTACTTGGGAGGCTGAGGCAGGAGAATTGCTTGAACCCAGGAGGTGGAGGTTGCAGTGAGCCGAGATCGTGCCATACTCCAGCCTGGGCAACAGAGTGAGACTCCATCTCAACAACAACAACAACAACAACAACAACAGAAAAAAAACCTTTCACAAATACTTTATCCAAGCCTGCAAAAGGAAAAAGAAGTCCAGAATCACTACAGACATAGTCCTGGGCCACCACCCTCCTAGTTGCACCCACTACCAGGAGAGGTAGTTTTCAAATATCATTTTGTTATACTCCCTCCCTTCCTTTCCTTCCTTTCCTCCCTCCCTCCCTCCTTCCCTCCCTCCCTCCCTTCCTCCCTTCCTTCCTTCCTTCCTTCCTTTCTTCTTTCCTCTCTCTCTCTTTCTCTTCCTTCTTTCCTCCCACTTTCTTCCTTCCTCCTTTCCTTCTAAACCAGAGGAACACTTCTTTTAAATGCAATCTTCTTGGGAGCCTTTTGTCCCTTATTTCCTTCCCAATCTCGCTTTCTGGGAAGACTTCACTCATGAGAACAGAAACTTCCTTGGCCTAAGTCACCGAATCAGAGTTATGCACTGACAGTTGGTCAATATTTGTAAGAAAAAGTATTGTTTACCTCAGAAATATTTTAGCTGATAGAATCTGAAGGACACAAAGTTTCTTCCCCATGAGACCTGAAGGACCGCTTGCTGCAGGGTGCAGAAACGAAGAAAGGGGCAATCAGGGAGAAAAGACGCAGCACCTGGAGGGGCCCTTGGAGGTCCACAGGAGCCTCCCTCTGCACTGGTGGGTCCTGACTCCCCAGAAGCCACATTTCCACTCCCCACCACCACCAGGGAGAGAGAGGGCTGTGGTCAGTTTGGGCCTAAATTCGGGCTACCGTTGGGTGAACCAAAGACCTCTAGGAAGCTGCTCTCAGGACTCTAAGGAAGGAGGACAAGAACTAGGTGGCCTTGGGGAGCAGGATCAGAAGAAAGCCTTGGCACATGTGCCTTCCCCAGGCCACTCCCCTTCAAGCACAGGGAGGTGGCTGAGTGGTCGCCTGCCAGCCTCCCAGCCAGGAGAGCAACCCTGTAGCAGGAACAGGCCACACAGTCCTTGAAGGAAGACAATGCCCTCTTGGCATGAAGTCAGCACTCCGGAAACATTCTGTGGATATTGAACTTGAGCCTTGAGTGGAAGAAATAGTTTTTCTTTAGTTTGAGAATGTGGCCCAGGGCCAGGAGTTTCAGAATAAAAGCTGCAGTGATAACTTTCAGAATTCACCCTGCTCACTTCTGCGTGTTTGTCTTAAAAAGGAAAAATATGACAACAAAAAAGCAAACAACCTGATTAAAAAATGGGCCTAGTGCTTGACTAGATATTTCTGCGAAGATACCCAAATGGCCAAGAAGCGCATGAAAAGATGCTCAACATCAGTCATTATGAGGGAAGTGCAAATCAAAACTACAACAAGATACTACGTCATGCCCATTAGGATGGATGCTATCAAAAAAAAAAAAAATTAAAACAGACCGGGAGCGATGGCTTATGCCTGTAATCCCAGTACTTTGGGAGGCTGAGGCAGGTGGATCGTTTGAGGCCAGGAGTTCGAGACCAGACTGGACAACATGGTGAAACCCGCCTCTACTAAAAATACAAAAATTAGCCAGGGATGGTGGCATATGCCTGTTTTCCCAGCTACTTGGGAGGCTGAGGCAGGAGAACCAATTGAACCCAGGAGGCAGAGGTTGCAGTGAGCTGAGATCATACCATTACACTCCAGCCTGGGCGACAGAGAGAGACTCTGTC
>NW_012122043.1:6709763-6742905 GCF_000951035.1 Colobus angolensis palliatus | reverse complement strand
CACTCCAGCCTGGGCGACAGAGAGAGACTCTGTCTAAAAAAAAAAAAAAAAAAAAAAATTAAAACAGAGCTAGGTGTGGTGGTTCATACCTGTAATTCTAGCACTTTGGGAGGCTGAGGCAGGAGGATTGCTTGAGCCCAGGAGTTCGAGGATGCAGTGAGTGGAGATCGTGCCACTGGTCTCCAGCCTGGATGACAAAGCAAGACCCTGTCTCTTTAAACAACAACTAAAACTAAACATAGGATTACCAATCACAGTGTGATCCAGCAATTCCATTTCTGGGTAAATGCTCAACATAATAAAAAGCAGGAACTAAAAGAGCTATTTGTATACCCATGTTTGTAGCAGCGTTATTTGCAACAACCAAAAGGTAGAAGCAACCCAAGGGTCCATCAGGGGAGAAAAGGACAAACAAGATGTGGTGTATGCACTCAAGGGAATATTACTCAGCCTTAAAAAGGAAGGAAGTCAGCCAGGTGCAGTGGCTCATGCCTGTAATCCCAGCACTTTGAGAGGCCAAGGTGGGCGGATCACGAGATCAGGAGATCGAGACCATCCTGGCTAACATGGTGAAACCCCGTCTCTACTAAAAATACAAAAAATTAGCCGGCTGTGGTGGTGGGTGCCTGTTGTCCCAGCTACTTGGGAGGCTGAGGCAGGAGAATGGTGTGAACCCGGGAGGCAGAGCTTGCAGTGAGCCGAGATGGCACCACTGCACTCCAGTCTGGGCGACAGAGCGAGACTCTGTCGCAAAAAAAAAAAAAAAAGGAAGGAAGTCCTGACCCATGCTACAACATGGATGAATCTTGAGGACATTATGCTAAGTGAAAGAAGTCACAAAAGGACAAATACTGTCTGATTCCATTTATATGAGGCCCCTGGAGTAGCCAGAATCATAGAGACAGACAGTAGAGTGGTGGCTACCCTGGGGAGGAGAGAGGGTGAGTTACTACTGAATGGATACAGATTTTCAATTTGGGAAGACGAAAAGAGTTCTAGAGACTGGTGCACAGCATGAATGTCCTTAACAAGATTGAGCTGTGCTCTTTAAAATGGTCAAGATGGTACATTTTATGTCATGTATCTTTTACATCAATTAAACTTTTTTTTTTTTTGGATATGGGGTCTTGCCCTGTCTCCCAGGCTGGAGTGCAGTGGCAGGATCTCAGCTGACTGCCACCACTGCTTCCTGGGTTCAAACCATTCTCTTGCCTCAGTCTCCCAAGTAGCTGGGATTACAGGCACCCCAAGTGGCTGGGATTATGGGTGCGCACCACCACATCCAGCTAATTTTTGCATTTTTAGTAAATACGGAGTTTCACCATGTTAACCAGGCTGGTCTCAAAATCCTGACCTCAGGTGATCCACTCACCTCGGCCTCCCAAATTGCTGGGATTACAGGCGTGAGCGAAGATCCCCACCCAATTAAACATTTTTTTAAATAATAATTTTGAGGAAGGAAAAAAAGTCTTACGAAGTCCAGACATCAAGTAAAGGTGAAGGCACAATGATTTTACAACAAATAGGACCACCAGCTGGTCCTATTTAATAAAGAAGGAATTATAGAGAAACGAAGGACTCCATTGTGCCTAGTGATAAAGAATAGAGGAAATAAATATTAACCAAGGCAAAAGAAAAAGAAAAACAAGCCACAGAGAGTATTTGTCTTAGTTTCTGAAAGGCCTAAACATGGGGTTCCAGCTGATCATTCCTGCAAATGGTCTAAGTTGATGTTCCCGGAGTAGATCATTACCAACGGCTCTGTGGTCTCGTGGTCTCTCATACTTTTTCTTACTACATATATCAAAATACGTATAATGGTGCACAGCTACTCTCCACTACACTGTCACCCAAGCAGGGCAAAGTTCAAATCTGTTCCCCTCACCGTATTATCCATAGAGCACTTGACACATAATAGACAATCCAGTGAAGCTTGGTTGATTGGTTGATTGAATGACTGGTTGAACGCAAGCATGAATAAATACATAAAAACCCTCCTTGGAAAGCAGTGACTGCACTGAGGTACTCCTCTTGGGAGCGTAAATTGCTATTGTATTTTAGGAGAGCCATTTGGCACAATCTCTCAGCATTTCCAAAGCACATACCCTTTGGCCAAGAAACTCCCCTTTTAGAAATTTTTCCTGCAAATAAACTTCCAGAAATTTGCAAAGATGTAAACGTGAACTTTTTTTTTTTTTTTTTTTGAGACAGAGTCTCACTCTATTGCCCAGGCTGGAATGCAGTGATGTGATCTCAGCTCACTACAACCTCCACCCCCAGGCTCAAGTGATCCTCTTCCCTCAGCCATCTAAGTAGCTGGGACTACAGGTGCATGCCACCATGCCTAGCTAGTTTTTTTGTATTTTTTTTTTTTTTTTGCAGAGATGGGGTTTTACCATGTTGCCCAGGCTGGTTTTGAACTCCTGGGCTCAAGCGATCCACCCACTTTGGCATCCCAAAGTGCTGGGATTACAGGTGTGAGCCAATGTGCCCGGCCAACATGCACATTTATTGCAGCATTATTTGCAATTGAAAAACCCTGAAAAACATAAAATTGTTTAAATAAATTATGGTATATTTACATGACGAAATACTATGTTGTCATTTTTAAAATAGGTCTTCATGGAAAGATATTCATAATCTATATTAAAAGCTAACAGGCAAATTATTGAAGAATACATTTAAGGGAATCCCAGTTGTGCTTCTTTTATTTAAAAAAGTGTTTACAATTGAAGAGAATAACTACAAGAAATACTATCTCAGGAACAGGACTGTGTTTGAGAGGGTGAGAGTAATTTCTACTTTTCAGATTGTACCTTTCTACACTCTAAAATTTTTTTTACCGTAAGCATGTATTAATTTTATAATATAGGCCAGGCACAGTGCTTTATGCCTGTAATCCTAGCACTTTGGGAGGCCAAGGTAGGCAGATCACTTAAGGTCAGGGATTCAAGAACAGCCTGGCCAACATGGTGAAATCCGTTTCTCCTAAAAATACAGAATTTAGCCGGGCATGGCAGTGGGTGCCTGTAATCCCAGCTACTTGGGAGGCTGGGGCAGGAAAATGGCTTGAGAGGCGGAGGTTGCAATGAGCCAAGATCGCGCCATTGCACTCCAGGCTGGGTGACAGAGCAAGACTCCATCTCAAAAAGAAAAAAAATTATAATGTAAAGACAAATGTGAAACAATTCTCAAGCCTAGAGCATTACATTGTAGAAAACATACCAACTGAACATTAGGATGCTGTACATTTCCTGTATGTTTCACATTTTCCCAAATGGATCTCTGTAAGCAGGAAGCAGCTCCGGCATCATCTTGAGTGTGTGGGTTTTGTTCGTTTGTTTGGTTGTTTGCTTGCTTGTTTGTTGGATAACCCTTGAGGAATTTCAAAGTGCCTGAATTAGAATAGACTCAGCTATTCTGCAAAACAAACCCCCAATAAAGGTTGATTTATCACAATGCAGGTGGGGCAGCCCCCTTACTTCCCTGGCTTCCAAGGTGGTTATGGCAGAAGAAGGGAGAGAACTGGGGAATCTGGAGGGTGTTGTTAAAGTCAGGATTGGAGGTGGCTCACATAACTTCTGCCCACATCACATGGGCTGGAACCTAGTCCCAACCTAACTTTAAGTGGGACTGGGAAATTAGAGGACCGAGGAGTATCCAGCATTCATTACTAATCACAGCCAGGGCACCCTCATGTGCATCAGAACATTTGAACCTGCAAATATCCCTGTGATGTCAGAAGGAAATTTGCTATCCCCTTTTATAAGGCAAGGAGACAAATATTTTATTCAGCATTCGAAGAAGCCAAGGGGGCCAGGTGCAGTGGCTCACATCATCTATAATCCCAGCACTTTGGGAGGCCAAGGCGGGCAGATCCCTTGAGCCCAGGAGTTCGAGACCAGCCTGGGCAACGTGGCAAATACCTGTCTCTACAAAAAATATAAAAAATTAACCAGGTGTGGTGGCACATGCCTGTAGTCCCAACTACTCTGGAGGCTGAGGTGGGAGAATCACCTGAGCCAGGAAGGTCGAGGCTTCAGTGAGCCAAGATCATGCCACTGCACTCCAGTCTGGGCAACTGGAGTGAGACGAAGAAGGAGAAGGTGGGAGAAGGAGAGGAAAGAAGAAGGAGGCTGAGGGCAGGGCATTGACACCCACTAAGCTTCCCTTGCGCCAAATTATCTGTGTAAGAGACTTGAGGTCTGTGACCTTATTTAAGTCTCACAGGGAGTTGCTTTTCTTCTTCCTATTTTACAGCTGAGGAAGCCTGCTTGCAGAGATGGCAAATGCTGTGAGATCAATGACTAATAGGGAGAGAGCTCTCATGAGAACCCAGGTCTTCAGACCCCTGGACCTGGTCATTATCCGTCACTCCAAGTGGCCAGCCCCTACCTTCCTGAGTCACCCTGTGATATGATCTCATGTCAACACGTAATCCCCAATGCTGGAAGGGAGGCCTGGTGGGAGGTGATTCGGTTGTAGGAATGGATCTCTCATGAATGATTTAGCATCATCCTCTTGGTACTGTCCTGGTGATAGCATCTTCCTCCCCTCTCTTCCTCCAAATCTGGCCATGTGATGGCACTGCTCCCCTTTCACCTTCTGCCATGATTGTAAGTTTCCTGAGGCCTCCCAGAAACTAAGCAGATGCCAGCATCATGCTTCCTGTACAGCCTGCAGAACCATGAGCCAAGTAAACCTCTTTTCTTTATAAATTACCCAGCCTCAGGTATTTCTTTACAGCAATGTGAGAATGGACTAATAATACACCTTGCAACTGCCATCTCAGCCCCACCCAGTCCTGGAAGGAAAGAACATATTAGAACCTTCAGCCATAGCAGTGGGTGAAGACCATCCCAAGAAACCTCTCCATTGCCCTCTTCAGCCTTGCAAATAAGTAGCAGCTTATCTTGACTTCCTGTCTCTTGAACCCATCGCTGAATCCCATCCAGGCTCAGGGCCTATGAAAATCTGCCAACCCACGACCCCTCTCCACATTCCCTCCATAACTGCCGTCTCTGGACAAGCTGATGGCCAAAGCCCCTAGACCTCCTGGCCCAGCAGTCCCCCAGTCTCTAGCTCTGGGTACCAAAGCCCCACCTCCCTTAGACTCAGCTGGGCAGAAGAACACGGGTTGTCATCTTTTATGGGTGTGATCTATACCCCATAGCCACCCAAGCCTGGGGTTCCAGTGGACCAGCCCTAGACACCTATGGAAGCAGCCAAATGTCCCCCATCCTTATCCTCCCTTCTTGTTGACTAGACCTCCAACCTGACTCCTGATTCCAACAGCAGTCCACAGTGGAGAATGTAGGCCAACTATGGATATTGACTAGAGATCCGAGATCTTAACACCCTTTCCTCATTCCCTCGACCCCACCCACTGTATCCCACTGCTAGCTGGCCCTGCACCTCTAGAGGGTCTCCATGGAACTTCAACTTTTCCAAGTGTTACCTATAAAATAATCCATATTAGCTGAGAGTGGTGGTACATGCCTATGATACCAGCTACTCAAGAGGCTGGGGCAGGAAGTCCAGTCTGGGCAACATAGTAAGACACCATCTCAAAAAATAATAATAATCCATATTGCAATACAGGCATTTATAAATTGCTGGGGAAGAAAGCATCTTTTTTAAGGAAATAGAATGAAAAAAGAGTTTAGAAAAAAGTAGTGAGAATAGTAAATGATTATTTACTATTGTTATTGAGCTGCACAGAAAAGAGCTCAGGGAAATTCCAGTGCGGTTGTAGGGAACTGGTGTCAAAGTTGCAGAGGAGGAGCCAAGAGCTCTGTCCCTGTATGACAGGCAAGATTGTTTTATCTGCCCAGCAGGCCCTTCCTCCTGCTGGGACTGAGCCTGCTTTGTTCATCTACATGGCCCACAGGGAACATCCAGGTTCGTATATCACTATGCTGGGCACCTGACTTAAGCCAGACCAAAGAACTCTTTGTGTGTGGAGAGAAGTTCCATTTGTGTACTCAATTCCTGGCTTGGAAGAGGATGTTTTTTATCTGAAATTTACCAAGATTAACTTTAAATGTATATGTAATTTGCAAATGAGGCTGTTTCCATATAAGCTTGACTCTTGTCTTGAATAAAGCCAACATGAACGTTGGAGCTGTTGGGACGCCATTTTGAAATGTGTTGGCTGGGATGCAGAGATGGCCTTTGGGCAGCAAGGCAAAGGCTGACACAGAGACTGGGGGAAGCAGAAACTGGAGGCCCTGGCAGTGTTCTTCCTGAGAGTCCCATTGAATTCCAGTGCCTGATTCCATTCTGCCCTGAAGCTCAGTAGCCTCCCAGGCCTTAGGTTCATAGAGGTCCCGATGCCCTTAAAATGGATTTCTCTTCTTGGTTAGACAGTTCATAGGACATTCTGTCCTTTGCAACCAAAATTTCTAAGTAACACAAACTATAATTGAGGCAGGCCAGCACTGATCAATCTGCGATCAGAATTTTCCATTGATACTCTCAAAACATTTATGGAATGTATCTAAACTGTGAACAAAATAATTTGGCATTTAGGCAGCAAATATGTATCTTCCATGAAATTATTTACTATTTTGACCAAGTTTTCTCAGAATTGGCAAACACATGATTAAATTAAATCAATTTTACTTATTCTACAGAAGGCAAAGTAAGTTGATAGCACAAGGTAAAATTGCTGTTTTCAAGGTAATTGCCTTTGACTTTCTTGGCATTCTGAATTTCTCGCAGAACCCGCCAGTTTTTCTCAGCACTGGTTAGTAGAATCTCCAGTTTCCTGAATTGGATTACAAACCTGGGGATTTTTTTTTTTTTTTAATCACAATGGCAACACACATACTTGATCATTTGCCCTAAATTTAACAGGAAAGAGGAAATTGGTTAAAAAGAAATGCAGTGAATTCTGCCTGGGCTTTTCCCTGGGGCGGGGTTGGGGGCGGGGGTTGGTGTGCCTGTGGCCTTTGTGTGGATAGCTGCAGTTCCACTCCACTCTGCTTTTGCTATCTGCCAGGTCCTGTGCCAGCTGCTAGGCACTCAGAAATAACTGCAAGTGTGTCCTGACCCTCCACAAACCTTCAGAGTCATCAGGAAGATAGACAGGTGGCCAGGAACCATGGCACCATGTGATAAGCCCAAAAGAGCTCAGTCTTTGGGCACACAGATAAGAGAGCAGGGCAACCTGCCAGGTCACTCTGCGGAAACCCCAGAGAAGAGTGGGCATGAAAGGAGCTGGGCCAAGCAGACAGAAGTGGGAAGAGCCTTCCAGGATGAATGGGATGAACAGAAGCATGGTGTTCAGAAGGTGCATGGGGACTTGAGAAACTGCTAGTGGACCAGTTTCTTGAACGAGCCAGACCCTTGGGCTCTACAAGGACAGGCAGTAGGAGTGCCTGCTTTCTTCTTTCTTTCCTTCTTTCTTCCTTTTGCCTTCCTTCCTTCCTTTCTCCATTTTTTCTCAAATAACAGCATTATTGAGATACAATTCACATAATATAAAATTCATCCATCCCAGTGTACAATTCAATAGTTTTTAGTGCATTCACAATACTGTGCAACCTTCAGCACTAACTTTAAAATATTCCATCATCCCAAAAAGAAAATCCATACCCATTTGTGTTAGTCAAGGTTCCCTAGAGGGACAGAACTAATAGGAGATATAGATATAGATATAGATATAGATAGATATAGATATAGATATAGATATAGATATATGGGAGTCTCTTAATATTAACTTACACAATCACAAGGTCCCACAATAGGCTGTCTGCAAGCTTGAGTAGCAAGGAGAGCCAGTCCGAGTCTCAAAACTGAAGAATTTGGAGTCCGATGTTTGAGGGCAGGAAACATCCAGCACGGGAGAAAGATGTAGGCTGGAAGGCTAGGCCAGTCTCACCTTTCCATTCTGCCTGCTTTATTTTAGCTGGTAGCTGATTAGATTATGCCCACCAGATTAAGGGTGGGTCTGCCTTTCCCAGCCCACTGACTCAAATGTTAATCTCCTTTGGCAACACCTTCCCAGACACACCCAGGATCAATACTTTGCCTCCTTCAATCCAATCAAGTTGACACTCAGTATTAACCATCACACCATTAGAGAGTGGGAATCACTCCCTCTTTTTCCCAGTCCCTGGAAACCACGAATCTATTTCCCATCTCTATTGATTTGCCTATTTTGGAAATTTCATTTAAATGGAATCAAAGAATGTATGGTCTTTTGTGACTGGCTCGTTTCACTTAACATAATGTTTTCAAGGTTCATGTTGTTGCACTTCATTCCTTTTATTATCAAATAATATTCCATTGTTTGGATCTACCACATTTTGTTTTTCCATTCATCTGTTGATGGACGTTTAGTTTGCTTCCCCTTATTGGCTATTCTGAATAATTCTGTTATAAACATTCACGTACAAGTTGTTATGAGGACGTATCTTCCTCTTTCTCTTGGGTAGATACCTAGGAGTGGAATTGCTATGTCATATGATAACTCCATATGTAACATTTTTAGGAACTGCCAGACTATTTCCCAAAGTGGGTGTACCATTTTACACCCCCACCAGCAATGAATGAGACTCCAATTTCTCCACACATCTATCAATACTTAATATCTTATTATTATTATTATTGAGACAGAGTCTCGCTCTGTCACCAGGCTGGAGTGCAGTGGGGCAATCTCAGCTCACTGCAACCTCCGCCTCCCAGGTTCAAACGATTCTTCTGCCTCAGCCTCCTGAGTAGCTGGGACTACAGGCGCCCGCTTATTATTATTACTATTGTTATAGACGTCCTAATGGGTGTAACTTGGTATCTCATCATGGTTTTGACTTGCATTTCCCTGCTGACTAATAATAGTCAGTTTTTTTTCATGTGTTCTGTCTTCTTAAAGTCCGTCCTAAAAGTTTAATAAATGCCTGACTTCTTGACGTAAGAAAAAACAAAAAAGCACTGAAGGTCATCACTTTAGATTGGACAGATCAGGATTGCCTAACCCAGAAGTGACATGAACACTGTCCACGGGTATCAAGATGAGTAAAGACACAACGTAACAGAGGGAAGCTCTGAGAACCCATTCATATATTTAATTCTCGGCATGAAGGACATATTATGAATATGCTTGCATATGTATAATATGTCAGAAGGCCCTTTAATATATGAAAAAGGCATAGACTTAGAAATCAAATGCATCTAAATTTTATTCCTATTCTGCCATTTGTTAATTAGTTGGCTTCTGTCAAGTCAATCTCTACAAGGCTCAGCTTCCTCACCAATTACACAGGGAAGCAAATACCTAATTCACAGGTTTGTTGTGAAAATTAAATTAAATAATAGACAGAACCTGCTACTTGCTGACCCCAATAAGCTGTGGACCCCTTCTCTTTCTCCTAATACTTGACCGGGGTCAGTTTGCTGTAGCACATTGTCATGACTTTCATAATTGTTACATGTTTCATAGCAACAAGATGTTCTCTTGGTTGAGGAAAGGAATTTCCTGTTGTATTTCCTTAGTGTTTGTCAAGGGCCGATGATCTGGGGGCCTGAGCCAATCAGCACACACTCCAGAGCCTTCTCCTAGCCTGGTTCTCAGCAGCTGAGCAAGTTCAAAGAAGAACCTAATTGCATTTTCCCCCGACCTTAAGGACCTCAGAATCTTCATGTTGACAACACAAGGAGTTGGTGAGATGGCTCAAATGGTACAGAGAAAATGTGTTGTGTGCTCAGGGGCGAGATCCCTTGAAGTGGGTTTTCTGGGAAGGTCATGGAGAAGCTGGTCCCTGAGCCAAGGGTGGGAAGAGGAGAAAGAACTGCATTGGAGTTGGAGGGGAGGGGCATCATTTCCCTCAAAGAGAAATTGCCATGTCATCAGGGTCTGGGCTTGGAAAGTATCTGAGGTTTCGGGAAGTGAGTTAAAATTTGGTAGGGCAGAATGCAGGTGGAACAGAATGGAAGATCTAGGACTGAGAAGTGGCCTCCCAGAATCCCTGCTCTTCCACCGTGCGTGACTTTGCCTGATGAAATGGGACTGCCAGAGGTCTCCTGGATGGCCGCTGTTGGTGTCCCAGTGACGGTCACGTGGTTTGTGCTATTTTTCTTGTGGATAATAAACTCATGGATGGATGGAAAAAGCACTGTCTTAACAATGCCTTCCCCACACCAAACGTGCTAAGCAGGTCTGGGGTGGAAGGCAGGGGCACCACAAAGCTGGCCCTGCAGTCAGTGCCATCCAACCTCCTTCGCCAAGCCAGGATGAAAAAACTGTGTCCCTTCTCCACTCACTTCCTCTTGGCAGCCCCTTCACACTGGCTGGGTGATCCCAGCTTTCCTGCCTGCTGGCTTTCAAAGCAACAGTCTAAAAGAAGCACAACTTATGAGTAAATGTGTGTACAAAGTACATGTTATAGACTGAATGTTTGTGTCCACCCAAAATTCATATACTGAAGTCCTAACTTCCAATGGATGGTATTTAGAAACGGGGTCTTTGAGAGAGGAATAGGATTAGATGAAGATGGGACCCTCATGATAGAATTAGCATCCTTACAGAAGAAACACCAAAGAGCTAGCTTTCTCTCTCCCTCCACGCTCACAGAGAAGCCATGTGCGCACACAGCCAGATGCCAGGTGCCCACAGCAAGAGAAGAGGCCTTAAGCGAAACCTACTACCAGCACCTTGATCTTGGACATCCCAGCCTCTAGTGCTATCAGAAATGAATTTCTGTTGGTTAAGTCATCCAGTCTATGGCATTTGGTTATGGCAGTCTGAGACAATATATATGTCAAAATATTAAATTCTTGGCAAAATTCTTGAAGTATCCCACTGTAGACTGCAAAAAAAAAACAAAAAACAAAAAACAAAACACACACACACACACACACACTTTTTTGTATAAATAGTTCATCAACTTTTAAGGTAATCATTAATTTTTAAAGTTGCTTTTCGGGAAGCACATGCACCATATGATAAATGACCTCTTCCAAGACTACAGCATGGAACGAATTAATTTCATGCATTATCATTATACCTCTCTGTTTCTAAGGTCTTCAAGGTCTTCCAAATTAATGAAGAACACAAATGCCTTATAACAACATTCTTTGAGCTCTTACTCTGTGTAAAGAACTACATTTGAACTTATCTACCTACAAGAATACTTCAGGCCAGGTGCAATGGCTCACACCTGTAATCCCAGAACTTTGGGAGGCTGAGGTGGGAGGATTGCTTGAGCTCAGGAGTTTGAAACTAGCCTGGGCAACATGATGAGACCTTGTCTCTACTAAAATTAAATCTTAAAAATCAGCTGGCATGGTGGTGCGTGCCTGTAGTCCCAGCTACTCAGGAGGCTGAGTTGGGAGGATCGATCAAGCCTAGGATTTCAACACTGTAGTGAGCTATGATTGTGCCACTACACTGTAGCCTGAGTGACAATGAGACTCTGTCTCAAAAAAAAAAGGAATACTTCCACATTCAATATTTTTCATTTTGCTATTTTTCAACCTTAAACTAACACCCAAAATGCTACATTAATTTTATGATCTAGGATATGCATTTTTCCACATTGCATAAAATTCTGAGTCGCCTTAAACAAACAAACAAACAAAAAATGTTTCCCAGGGGAGTCTGTTTGCTTCCCAGCAGTTCCAGAAAATGTTGAGCTGGAGACCTACTTAGCTCACCCCTTGTGGAGAAAATTTGATCAGATGAGAGCAGAGGGTGGTGGAACTGAACATCCCTCTCTGAAGCTATTTATGCAAAATATTATTTCCCTACCAGCTCTGCATATTATTTGAGTGTGAACGATATTATTTGCCTACATCCGGCACATCTTATTATTTGGCTCTATTTTGACAGCAAACCACTTTATCAGACCACGTGCAGTTTACATCTTACTTTTCCAAGGCACGAGTGTTTTTAGGAGATACACTTATATGTGAAGATGGGCAACACTAAACTTCAGTCTAAAGGTCTGTGGCCAATTGCTTGCATATAAAGAGATTTTCATAAATGTCCTCAATAGCTATGAAAAACTGGAAAAATTGTATCATTAGCCACCCCAATGTCTTCAGAGATGCTGAGTGGTCAGCCCTTCATTTGTGGACCACGCTATGCCCAAACTGTTCTGCCAGTGCCCTCCTGACTGAGCCACGTCTGGGCCCCCAGCCATGCCACAGCTTCAGAGTCTGTGTCTTGATGCCTCGCTGTTCTGCCCTCGCAGGCTGAGAATGTTAAAGCCCAAAGGAAATTTCAGATTTAAAGCGTCTGTGACGAAAGGGACCTCGCGGGTCATCTGATCTGTCCAACGCTTTTATGGATGAGGATACTGAATTGCAGCAGCGTGAAATGGCCTGCCAAGGTCATTCAGCGAGTTAAAGGCTGAGCCCAGGCTCCATCCTGGGTGTCCTGACGTCCAGTCTACAGCCCTGTCCCCTACTCTCAGTGGCCTCGTGGTGACTTGTGTTTTCCCCTTCATGGCGGGCGCAGGGAGAGTGCGGCGGTCAGCGTTCCAACACTCAAGCTCCTGTTGCTTCCATACAGCCAGCCCGGGTGGGGCATCCTCTCCGCGAAGTTCCACTTAGCTAATAACTGTGTTACTTGGTTAATTAAGTGAGAAAATACAGGCGTCACCCTTGACTTTCAATAGTTTCAATGCAACCTGTTCCCATGGTGTTTTAACACCTTCTCCCTCCCCCAACTCCACCCAACACCCACCTCTCCAGCAAGGAATGAGTGTACACACTGGAGCTGTCCTCCCAGTAAGAAGACAAGCTTCCGAATGGGAGGTGCAGCTTTTGTTCAATGCTTTTGCTGCATCAGGAGAGGCGGAGATAACATAGATATGCACGATTCACGTAGATGGTCACAGTGTGGCTCTGGAATGAGATTTTAAACACAGAAGGAACAACCCATTGCGAGGACTGAGAGCATTTCACTGGCTTTCCAGTTCAATTCAACAAATACTTAATTAGCACCCACTGTATACAAGTCTCTGGCCATGCTGGGGAAATAAAAGATGAAGACATGTTATCTCTGACTTCAAAAGAGCATACAGTTTTGAATAAGAAGAAAGCATGTATTCAGATAAAGTGTGTTTATACCATGCTAATTATTCATGTAAGTCAGAAAGTGTCTTCAAGTGAGCCCAGCAGCAGAAATCTTTTATCTTCAGGATGGAGTTCCATTTCTGCAAAGAGGAGGACGAGGCCCTTGAACTTCTGGAACACAAGAAATTCACAGGACAGAGCCAAGCTTGTGTGCAAGGTCCCCTGACCAAGTGCTCAGTCACCGTTTCTGTGTTACTAGAGCATCGTTTTTGTTTTTGCTTTTAGACACAGTCTCACTCTGTCGCCCAGGTTAGAGTATGATGGCGTGATCTTGGCTCACTGCAACCTCCACCTCCAGGGTTTAAGCAATTCTTCTGCCTCAGCTTCCCGAGTAGCTGGGGTTACAGGCATCTGCCACCACACCCAGCTAATTTTTGTATTTTTAGTAGAGATGGGGTTTCACCATGTTGGCCAGGCTGGTCTTGAACTCCTGACCTCAGGTGATCCACCCTCCTTGGCCTCCCAAAGTTCTGGGATTACAGGCATGAGTCCCTGCACTCAATCCAAGAGCACTGTTTTCTTCTGTCTACTTCCACTGTGACATAAGAAGCCCCAAAATTCTAGTAAGTGGGCCTTTAAGAAGGATTTGGAGCTCAGATTAGATCACCTGCAGTTAGGTTAAGATGCTCCAGTTTTTGACAACAAGCAGGAGGAGACGGGCACCTCAGAGTAAGCCCTGGGTAGGACACTTGGAGGAAGAGGGGACTCACTCTGAGATGAGGAAATGTTAGAGTCAGGTTCCTGAGGTAGGAGCCCAGAGGTGCCTGGTGCCCTGCCAGCTTATCTGGTCTACCTGGCTCTTTCAACCACCCAGTCTGTCCCCACCCAGTGTGTCCAGTGCCGCATTAAAATGGGCCTCGGATGCCCTCCTCCCACTCACAGATTCCGTCTTTATCCCTCCCAAGCTGATTTGCACAGCACATCTAACGCCCTCCAATCCTCCCAGCCCCAGCCTTGTGATTCATTTTCCCATTGTTCCCTCCCTCCTCCCTCCCCTAACCTGACTCCTGGTGCCTTCCCTCATCAATCAGGATGCCATCACTCGCAGAAGTACTACCTGGGCCAGCACTGTGTAGTTCTCACCCAGTCTGGTCCAGGTCCCAGGGTCCCAACCTCTAAAAACACCCATCTGGATGCTGAAGCTTTCACATCCTAGCCTTGAGCCAGGCAGATCCAGCAGCAGCCCAGGGTGGCCAGCTGGAGCGGAGCAAGAGGAATGGCAGCAGCTGCCAACCAGGTGCAGAGGTCACAGTCTTGGCAGAGCAGAAGTGGCTGCATCGTTGTGGGAGGGCAGTGAGGCTCCAGATGACAGCAACCATGGCAAGGGGGTGTTGCAATCTGGACCAGAGAGGGGTTTGGCAGGGCTGCAAGAAACTGGACCTAGCCAGAGCAGGACAGGTGCCAACTCCCAACTCCTGTCCTGAGAGGGAGGGAGGAAAAGCTAGAACATCTTCAAGGTGAATCTGGATCTGGATGGCACTTGGGGGACACTCCTAGGATAGCCAAAGACACATCCACATATGGGTGTGGTGGCTCATGCCTCTAATCTCAGCACTTTGGGAGGCTGAGGCCAATCCGTTAAGCCCAGGAGTTCAAGACCTGCTGCGCAATATGGCAAAACCCAGACTCTCCAAAACAAAAGCAAAAACAGTAGCCAGGTGTGGTGGTGTGGTGGCACATGCCTGTAGTCTTAACTACTCAAAAGGCTGTGGTGGGAGAATCACCTGAGCCCTGAGGTCGAGGCTGCAGTGAGCTGAGATCATACCACTGCACTCCAGCCTACATGATAGAGTGAGACTCTTGTCTCAAAAATAATAATGATAATGGCAACAACAACAAAAAAAGACACATCCACAACACATATGCAGCCAGAGTTGCCTGCACACAGAAGAGAGAGATTCTGGTGGCTCTTCCAGACCAGTGTTTCTCAAACCTTGCTTTTGTGCATGACCCACAGTAAAAAGGCATTTTACATGGTGGCCTGTTACATACACACATTCACACACACACACACACACACACTCTATCACTCACACAAGCACATGCACAAATGAAACAAAACTTCATAAAATATTAGTTACTCCTACTGAGTACAATACACTCTGATGCCTTCTCTATTTCTTTTTTCTTTTTCTTTTTCTTTTCTTTTCTTTTTTTTTTTTTTTTTTGAGACAAAGTCTTACTCTGTTGTCCAGGCTGGAGTGCAGTATGGCGATCTCAGATCACTGCAACCTCCACCTCCCAGGTTCAAGGGATTCTCATGCCTCAGCCTTCCAGCTGGGATTACAGGCATGTGCCACCATGCCCGGCTAATTTTTGTACTTTTATTAGAGATGGGGGTTTCATCATGTTGGCCAGGCTGGTCTAGAACTCCTGACCTCAACAGATCTGCCCACCTCGGCCTCCCAAATTACTGGGAATTTCATTTTTTGTAATGCAGATCAGAAACCTCTACATTGTTTCATGACCCCCTAGAGGTCATGACTCATAATATGAAAACACACAGATCTAGGTCTCAGGTACCTTCTGAGGCAGGAGAACACATGACTAGAGGTCAGGTGCACATGAAGGTGGGGGGCTGTAGGCCCGATGGGGACTCAGGCCAAACCCAGCTTTCATGGTGTGCAAGCTCTTGATGGCTCAGAAAGAGAGCAGCTCTGAACATGAGAGTGACAGCTATACCTCCAACTTTTCCACCTACAGGGAAAGCAAAAGAGAGAGTAAAGTGAATAACTAATTATTAACAAACAAGAGGAGACAGCCAAGATCGCACCACTGCACAGAGCGAGAGCCTGTCTCAAAAACAAAAAAACAAAAAGCAAAAAAAATGCACAGGCGTAGTTTGCCTATTGCACTTTACAGATATTGCATTTTTTACAAATTGAAGATTTGTGGCAACCCTGAGTTGAACAAGTATATCAATGCCATTTTTCCAACAACATGCGTTTACTTTGTGTCTCTGTGTCACATTTTGGTGACATATTCTTGCAATATTTCAGACTTTATTATTGTTATTATATCTGTGATGATGATCTGTGATCAGTGATCTTCAATGTCACTATTGTAATTGTTTTAGGGGCTCCATGAACCATGCCCATATAA
Organism: Colobus angolensis palliatus; assembly: GCF_000951035.1. Taxonomy (NCBI): domain Eukaryota; kingdom Metazoa; phylum Chordata; class Mammalia; order Primates; family Cercopithecidae; genus Colobus; species Colobus angolensis. The sequence goes on along the minus strand of NW_012122043.1, from coordinate 6,726,723 downwards.
GACAGCAAACTCATCTATAAATATCATCTGTGGTCTGACTGCTATGCTAACCGGTGGTTCCTGGCATCTCTCTTCCTCTCCCCTGGCCTCCCTATTCCGCGAGACACAATAATATTGGAAGTAAGCCAGTTAACCTTGTAAGGCCTTCTAAATGATCAAGTGAAAGGAAGAGTCACATGTCTCTCACTTTAAATCAGAAGCTGGAAATGATTAAGCTTAGTGAGGAGTGCCCATCAAAAGTAGGCCGAAAGCTGCTCTTCTACCAAACAGGTACCCAAGTTGTGAAAAGTTCTGGAAGGAAATTAAAAGTGCGACTCCAGTGAGCATACAAATGATAAGGAAGTGAAACAGCCTTATTGCTGATATGAAGAAAGTGTTAGTGATATAAGTAGAAGAAAGAAAAACCAGCCATAACATTTCCTTAAGCCAAAGCCTAATCCATAAAAAGGCCCTAAGTCTCTTTAATTCTATGAAGGCTGAGAGAGGTGAGGAAGCTGCAGAAGAAAATTTGAAGTTAGCAGAAGTTGGTTCATGAGGTTGAAGGAAAGAAGTCATTTCCATAACATAAAAGCACGAGGTGACGCAGCCAGTGCTGATGTAGAAGCTGCATCAGGTTATGCAGAAGCTCTACCTAAGATTACTGATGAAGGTGGCTGCACCAAACAACAGATTTTCGATGTAGAGGAAACAGCCTTCTACCGGAAGAAGATGCCATCCAAGACTTCCATAGCTAGAGAGAAGTCAACACCTGGCTTCAAAGCTTCAAACGACAGGCTGACTCTCTTGTTAGAGGCTAATGCAGCTGGTGACTTTAAGTTAAAGCTAATGGTCATTTACCTTTCGGAAAATCATAGAACCCTTAAGAATTATGCTAAATTGATTCCTTTGCTGTATAAACGGAATAGCAAAGCCTGGATGACAGCACAGCATGGTCGATTGAATATTTTAAGCCCAATGTTGAGACCTACTGCTTAGGAAAAAAGATTCCTTTCAAAATAGTACTCCTCATTGACAGTGAACATGGTCACCCAAAAGCTCTGCTGGAGATGTACAAGGAGATTAATGTTCTTTACATGCCTATTAACACAACGTGCATTCTGCAGCCCATGGATCAAGGAGTAATTTCAATTTTCAAGTCTTAATATTTAAGAAATATGTTTCATAAGCCTATAGCTGTCATATATAGTGATTCCTATAATAGATCTGGGCAAGGTAAATGGAAAACCTTCTGGAAAGGATTCAGCATTCTAGATGTCATTAAGAACTTTGTGATCTGTGGGAGGAGCTCAAAATATAAACATTAACAGGAGTTTGGAAGAAGTTTATCCCAACCTTCATGGGTTTAAGGGGTTTGAGACTTCAGTGGAAGAAGTAACTTAAGATGTGGTAGAAATAGCAAGATAACTAGAATTAGAAGTGAAACCTGAAGGTGTGACTAAATTGCTGCAACCTCATGATAAACTTGAATGAATGAGGAGTTGCTTCTTATGGATGAGCAAAAAAGTGGTTTCTTGAGATGGGATCTATGCCTGCTGAAGATGCTATGAACCTTGTTGAAATGACAATGAAGAAATTATTTTATTTTATTTTTAACTTGGCCTGGTAATTTGCATAGAAGGGATTTAGAATCTTACATAAACTTAGTTGACTAAGCAATAGCAAAGTTTGAGAAGATTAACTCCAATTTTGAAAGAAGTTCTATTATAGGTAGGATGCAATCAAACAGCATCACACACTATAGAGAAATCTTTCATAAAAGGAAGACATTATCAAAGCAGCAAACTTTTGTGTCTTATTTTAAGAAATTGTTATAGCCACCCCAATTTTCAGCAACCACCATCCTGATCAGTCAGCAGCATGAAGATTGAGGCAAGACCCTCCACCAGCAAAAAGATTCCAACTCATTAAAGACTCAGATAGATTGCTAGCATTTTTTTAGCAATAAAGTATTTTTTAATTAAGGTATATATATATTTTAGACATAATGCTGTTGCATACTTAATAGACTACATATAGTATAAACATAACTTTTTTTTTGAGACAAGGTCTTGCTCTGTCACTCAGGCTGGAATGCAGTGTAGCAATCTTGGTTCACTGCAACCTCAGCCTCCCAGGTTCAAGTGATTCTCCTGTCTCACCATCCCAAGTAGCTGGGATTACAGGCACACATCACCACCCCTATCTAATTTTTGCATTTTTAGTAGAGATGGGGTTTCACCCTGTTGGCCAGGCTGGTCTTGAACTACTAGCCTCAAGTGATCCACCTGCCTTGCCTTCCCAATGTGCTGGGATTGCAGGCATGAACCAGTATGCCCACCCTAAACATAACTTTAATATACACTGAGAAGTCAAAAAATTTATGTGACTCATTTTATTGTGATATTCACTTTATTGTGGCAGTCTGAAACCAAACCCACAATATCTCCAAGGTATGCCCATAATTGTAATGAAAAAGAATAAATTTCTGATCATCACAATAACATGAATACATGTCACTGGTATTATGTTAAGCAAAAGAATTCAGATACACAAGAACACGTACTGTATGGTTCAATTTATACGAAGTTTAGAATAGTCAAAACTAACCAATGGTGATTGAAACCAGAGCAGTGGTTACCTGATGGTGGAGTCTGACCACAAAGGAGAGCCTATAGGAACTTTCTGGAGTGATGGAAATGTTCTGTATCTTGAATGAGATAGTAATTAGATGATAGACTTGTCAAAATTCATCAAATTATACATTAAAATAGATGCATTCTGTTGTATATAAATTAGACCTCAATAAATTTGAATTTTTAAAAAATAGCTAAAATCAATAACCACGTTCAGTTGAAGATGGCATTGATGATGTACTGATAAGGACAAAAACCTACCCCAAAATAAGAACCTTGAGAATCCACGTGCACACAGGCTTGGTAGAAATTTCTAAGCTGCGCACAATAGCTAACACCTGCAGTCCTAGCACTTTGGGAAGCTGATGCTGGCGGATTGCTCGAGCCCAGGAGTTGGAGGCCAGCATGGGCAACATGGTGAAATCGTATCTCTACAAAAAAATTACCCAGGTGTGATGGCACATGCCTGTGATCCTAGCTACTCGGGAGGTTAAGGTAGCCTGGGAGGCGGAGGTTGCAGCGAGCCAAGACCACGCCACTGCACTGGGCAACAGAGTGAGAACCTGTCGAAAGAAAAGAAAAGAAAGAGAGAAAAAGAAAGAGAGAGAAAGGGAGAGAAAGAGAGAGAGAAAGAAGGAAATTTCTGGCTCTTCGTGGCAGCCAGTTTTGCTAGCAGCTAAACAAATTAACTGCAGCACACGCTAGTGACATGTTAGTTTTCGCTTCTGAGTGCTCCTTTGTAGAAGTTGTTGATAACTCATTTGGAGGAGCGCTTGGTCGTAAATGAAACCAAGTCCTTGGACTTGCACTCGGCCCTTAGATATAATACATGACTTGCCTCTGGGGATCTGCCTGAGGCCACCATGTGGAGCTTCTCCACACCACACTTTGAGAATCACGGCAGTTCCCACGCTGTCTTCCACACCAGGAACACTCGGACATCCGGCCAGTCTCCAGGGAGCATGACAAGCCTCAACCACTGCACCGCCTCCCCTGCTCTGGGATGCTTTGTGTCCTGTCCTCAACCACCGCACCGCCTCCCCTGCTCTGGGATGCTTTGTGTCCTGTGACCCAGCAGAGCGAGCAAAGGGTTTGCCATGAGGAGTCTTCATGCATGTCCAGTCCATGCCTGAGCTGTGGTCACCAAATACTCATTTCCTGACTTGTGACTTACCCTATGCAACCTGGTGGGCACCCACTTTCTGTCTCCCCTGAAGGCTGACTGGTTCTGCCCCACACAGGCAGGGAGCAAGGACATGAGATCTCCCAAGGGATGTCTTCTCCTGGGCGAGTGCCACTCCGTGGAGAGTACAGCCCAGGCCCATCAGATGACCATGAGGCAGCCCCTCTTCACCCTTTTTCTCTCTCTGGACAGAGCCACCACCCCTGGGTCACAAGGAAGACTGGAGCAGGTGTCCCAAATCTGTGCAGAATCAGACAAAGAAGGAAACTTGGGGCACATGAAAAATCAGGCATCCCCTGCTCCAAGGCTCCCCGTTACCATGTGTGGATGCAGTGGATGCACCTGCTCCAAGGCTCCCCGTTACCATGTGTGGATGCACCTGCTCCAAGGCTCCCCGTTACCATGTGTGGATGCACGCACACAAACGGACGGCATGAACCTCGGGTCCAAACACTTATGAGTCAGTCACATGTTAAGCTGCGTGTATAGGCCAGACCGCACTCTAGGCCCTGCTGCCTAGAACTGTCAGCTTGCTCTCTGAGAATCAGCCTCCCGGCCAGAAGCTACACAGGCCCTAAGCCACCGCATGCATCAGCCGGGCCCAGCCCAGGGCTCCTGGGTGATGACTGACCTGCTCCAGCACAGGAGGGGTCAGCTCCCCAGGACTCAGGATGGGCGGGTGCCCTCCTCCACCATCTCTGGATTTCCTGGCAGCTCCAATAGATTCCTGAGCAAAAGGCGTTGGGAATGGGGCCAGCGTGGTTGTCTGGGGAACCCTGCCTGCCTAGATACCCACTTTAGCTGATTCAGGGAGGGGGCCGACTTGAGACTACAGCAGCCCCATCGCTCTGTTAGCTGTTGGGGGCAGGATCAGCAGGGTGGGTGGGTGGCGGCACTTGTGGAGGATCAGCCGATGTGCTCAGAGGAGCACGGTGGGATGGGGACGGTCTCAGCGGCCCCTGAGGTGGCTCCGCAGGAACTTGGAGAGCTTTTGAGTGATTCTCCTCCTGCTGGGTGCAGTCTCCCAGAGGCAGGACAGTGAAGAAGCCAGGTGTGAGGGTCCTCGAGGGTGGTGTCGGCCACCAGCAGCACTCCCATTGGTCCCTGACTCGCACCCCAAATAAGGAAGCATTCTCCTATCCCGCCATTGACTCTGCGTGCTCCCAGAGCAAAGGGACCACTTCCTATCCTTTATCAATCCCAGACGAATCTTCACAAGGACATTAATAAAACAACAGTCTTAAAGCCTTTTTTGGGTTTGGTTTTGTTTAGTGTGTTGTATCTGTTAGATTAAATATTTATATGAACTAGTTCTCTTAAAAAGAAAAAAAACTTTTTAGCTCTGAAGGATTTGAATGGGAATCATGATTCAAAAGCTATGTATCGTAAAACAATGAAAGCTGCAGTGGATGCAGAGTGGTCGACCATTCAGGCATTGCTCTCTGCTGCGGGGACCCCATCTGTCCCTGGTGAGAAAGGAGATCCTGGGCCAGAAGGGGAAGCCGGACTGGCCAAGCGCCCAGCTGGACCTCACTGGAGTGGCCACCGCAGGGCCAAAGAGGAAGCAAGCCGGCAGGCAGCCAGCCATGGACAGAGAGATGATTGCTGTACAGGACAAACATGATTCTGGGAGAGTGCCTGAAGGACGTGTGATAAGAAGCCTCATGGAGGGAGCTCCAGCAGGAGGAGAGACTGCTGGTCTCAGGTATAAATCGTCAAAGCACAGGTGTGTCTAGTGCTGTATCCTCGTCCACACTCCTGTAATCCACTGGGACAGAGTAGGAGGGGACATTCACATGACTCTGAAATCTAAAAGCGTTCCCCTTCTAGTCCAAAATGGTGCCTGGACAACAGCCCCCAGTCTCCATGAAAATGTAGAAGACGCAAATTCAGAAGGACTCCCATTTGGTGAATGACAATATAAGCTATTGCCAGGATGGGGAAAGAAGTTGACACTGGTTATCAGGCAAACAACAATAGGTTAGGAAATGTATCCCCAGGCTTCTGCTGAAGGTAGGCCCACCCTTGTTTCATAAAATAGAATCTCACCCTAGTTTCTACTTCCAGGTTGAGATTTAGGCATCCCAACCAGAGAACCGGCCAGTTCCCTCATTACCCAGCAAGTGCTGTGCCCTGTGAAGGGCAAGAAATGATCTCACCATGCCACACCCCAAAGCAAATGACCAATAAATATGTGAAAATCCCTTCAAAACAAATGACTGATAAATACTTAAAAATATGCTTAACCCACGTAGTAATCACAGAAAATCAAATTAAATGAATCAGGCTGGGCATGGTGGCTCACACCTGTGACTCCAGCACTTTGGGAGGCCAAGGTGGGTGGATCACCTGAGGTCAGGAGTTCAAGACCAGCCTGGCCAACATAGTGAAACTCCCTCTCAACTAGAAACACAAAAATTAGCTGGGCATGGCGGCAAGCACTTGTAATCCCAACTACTCGGGAGGCTGAGAAAAGAGAATCACTCGAACCCAGGAGGTAGATGTCACCGTGAGCAGATATTGTGCCATTGTACGCCAGCCTGGGCAACAGAGCGAGACTCCTTCTCAAAACAAACAAAAAATTAAATGAATCACAGGGTTATCTTTTGTCTATTAAACTTGTAAAGTCTTTAAAATGATAATACTCACTGTTGGGAAGGATGTCATAAAGGACTATTTTTCACGGCTATTTCTGAGAATGGGAATTGGTTCACTATTCTGGAACCAGTATGTATCACAAAATAAAAAAATATGGACATATGCTTATTTGTCCAGCATGTCCCTTTCTGGGAAACCACTGTTCTCCTTTTCTGGGGGGGGTGGGGGTTCATAATACTTCAAATCAAGAGCCATTTCTCCCCATTCCCGAGGGTAGACGTGAGACTTGAGCTGACGCAGGTCAGGCGAGCCCAAAATGGTGGCTTAGGCCAGGATGGTTCTGGGCTTCACCCAGGAAAGAACTCAAGGACGAGCCTGTGCTGTTAGCAGCTTTTGCTGAAGTGGCATTGCACAGCAGCAGCAGAGGTGCAGCTCCTTGCAAGCTGGGCTACCCAACAGGCAGTGTGCCCAGAGTCGTTGCTCAAAGGCACTCCTACAGTCATATTTATACCCACTTTTAATTTCATGCAAATTAAGGAGCACATTGTGCAGAAATTTCTAGGAAAGGGGTGGTAACTTCTGGGTCATCGGGTTATTGCCATGGAAAGGGGTGGTAACTTCCAGGTGTTGCCATGGCAATGGTAAACTGACATGGCACACTGGTGGATGTGTCTTACGGAAAGCTACTTCCGCCTTGGACCTGTTTTACTTCATCCTCAATTTGGCCCGGTGTCCGAGCCCCACCTCTGCCGTAAGTCCCACCTCCTACCTCAAAGCCACTAGGCAAAGCCTTTCTCAGGACTTTTCCCAGGGATACCAGGAAAGACAATTGCAACCTCTGTAGACTTTATGGGACAAAACTGGCCAGTGTTCCTTTTTGACACCACATAGAGACTTCTTGCTTGAAAATCAAGCCCAGGCAACAGGGAAAGATGGGAAGACACAGCACCAATGCCCTAATTACATTACTTGAACTCCTGGATCCAGCTGCTCCTGAAACTGACTCCATGCCTTTGATCTCTCAGTTAAGTGAGCCAATACATTTCCTTACATTATGCTGTTTGAGCTGAATTTCTTTCCATTGTAAGCAAAGGGATCTAATAAATACTTACTGTCCCAGCAATACCATGTCTAAATAATGTGTTCTAAGGAAGTAGTTAATTAAGAAAGAACTCTGTACCATGGGGGTGAGAAATGATTTCTTACATGAGATTCTGAAAGATCAAACATAAAGGAGGAGATTTGTGGTTTAAGACCAACTGAAAGGTAAAGATTTCAATTCAGAGATGAAATTAATAGGCAGATAACTGACTGAAGGATGACTTCAGCATATACAACACAGAAAATTAAGCCTAGAATGTATAATGAAAAAATAGAAGACAGTAAAAGGCTATGAAGAGTTTATTCACAGATGGAAACAAATAGCTAAAAACACGTAATGAAATGTCCCTGTTAGCAATCATAAATTAAATCAGTAAAAATGGTCACTTTGTACCTGTCGGATTGGCCCATAATTTTAAACAGATCTTATTGGGGGGCGGGGAGTGGGGCATGAATCCCCACACACCATTAGTAGGAGTATAAACTGGCAAAGCTAATTAATGGAAATTACTCTGCACGCATAATGGTACCTAGAAATTCAACTCCAAGGTAAATATCTCCAATAAACTTGCACATTGGGCCACTAAAGTACATCTATGAGGATGTTCCTTACAGCATTGCTTATAATAACATAAAGTTAGGAATAATCTAAAAATCCAGCACCAGGATGGGAAGACACACGACATTCAGTTCCTGCACGTGATTGAATATGCCCTAGAAACGAAAAAGGAGGAAGGAAGCTACACAAACCAACATGAGAAATGCTCACTACATGATGTTGAAAGGAAATTGAGAAGTTCACATTTTAAAACACGTAAAGCAATATATATCTTTCACCAGATTACACCTGCATGTAAATAAAGGTCTAGAAAATGGAAGATAGATCAGAAGGACACACATAAATTACTCAACAGTAGGATCTAAGGGGAGAAATGGAGTGAGACTTGGAATGAGGATGAAGAACAAAAAAGTAATAGGAAATGTTTTTAAAATAGATTAATGAAGATAGAGCGCCCCAAGCTGGAGATGGTGCCCAATCCAATCCTGTGTAGCTGGGACACAAAACAAAAACGTTACAAACATTCATGACTATTGTGAGAAAAATTGTGGTGAAAGATTAAAAGCTATTTCATCAGTCAAGAATTAAGGTATCAATTCAGTAAATTATGACACAACTGTATGATGAAACAATATGCAGCCCTTAAAAGTTATACTGCAGAAATAAATTAATCAATATGGAAAGTTATTCATAATGTATTAAGTAAAAAAGCAGGTTCTGGCTGAGCACAGTGGCTCATACCTGTAATCCTTGCACTTTGGGAGGCCGAGGTGGGTGGATCACTTGAGGTCCGGAGTTTGAGACCAGCCTGGTCAACATGATGAAATCCCATCTCTACTACAAATACGACAAAAAAAAAAAAAAAAAAAAAAAAAAAAAAAAAAAGGAAAGCCAGATGTGGTGGTGGGTGCCTGTAATCCCAGCTACTCAGGAGGCTGAGGCAGGAGAATCGCTTGAACCTGGGAGGCAGAGGTTGCAGTGAGCCGAGATCATGCCACTGCGCTCCAGCCTGGGTAACAGAGCGAGACTCCATCTCAAAAAAAAAAAATAGCAGGTTATAAATAGCATGTGATTGATTTCCACATAACATGGAGAATACTCTGCAAGGACATTCAGAAATCCTTAAATGCTACCCTCTGATTACAAGTGTTTTCCCCATGTTTTCTCCTGATTTATCTGACTCTTCTGATATTTCAGCAATGGTCACATATTACTTGTATATTAAAGCAATGCTAAGTTTCCAAAACGAGCTCTTATTTAGTAAGATGCTCTGACTTTTGTGCCAACTGTCTAGAATAACTCCTCTGCTCGCTTTTAACATATTTTAGTGGTTGCAAGTGCTGGACTGTTTTTGTGTCACTCTAGCCTATCAACCCCTACACGTGTTGGTTTCTAGAAAAAAAGAAAATCAGTACTTTGAGGTATTAGTAACCTGCAGGTGCTTCCCTAGATGAAGGAAAAGCCTAAATATAGAAAATTCGACTCTGAGAATGAACTCAGGCAGGTCTGCGATGTGAACGTAAGCAGGTTTTCTTCCTGTGCGCTGTGTGTGGAGTGGGGCGTTTAGGCGGATGTCAGGCTACAAGGCAGCTGTCCTCTCTGTGCTCACATCACTGCCTCTGTTTCAGGGCCATTTGGCACCGTATGCCCACACCATCCTGTTGGAAGGAGCCCAAGGGAAAGACCATAGTGGCTAAGGGCACAAAAGCTAATCCGTGCCAAGAACCTTCACAGCACTCCAACTTCACAGGCCATGACTCGACCCAAGCAGACAGGCTCTCTCCCCTCAGAGAACACAGCCGAGAAAAGAGTCACTTGCCCAGGACCCACTGAGACATTCCCCGGACTTACAAAAATAACTTCCCCAAAGCTAGAAGGAACACCACTTCACACGTGTGTCCTCCTCCCAACCGAAAATTGAATCACAGCCCAGGACGCGGTCTCCAACGTGACCTTGAAATGCTTCCTTGCACATTTGTGCCCTTTTTGCAGGTTTACATGGTTACAAGGGAAACACTTTTGTAATGTCCATTAGAGGGTTTAAGTTCAGTAGAATAATTCAGCCTTAAATATTTCACCATCATTTAAATAAGAAGAATTCTCATTTTCTACACCAAAGGGAGCTGCTCTAAGCTTGCCTTGAAACTGTCAGCTAAGTTAGGCAGAATTTTGAGCTTGTAAATGCATCTACAGAGAAAGAGTAGAAACTCATTTGGGGAGGAGAGGAGCTCAGGGAGAAGAAGGCTGATTCCAGGAAAGGAAAACAACTCAGTTGGGAGAAAGTGTGGCCTTTCAGAGGAGGCATATGACTCCATCCTACATCCTAAATCACAAATCCATCGCAAAAACAAAGTGTGGCATGAAATATATGGAGGAGCTGGGTGTCCACCAGATGTCTCATTTGACTAAAAGAAGAGCCTCTGAAAAGGTCTTAGCTAGTTTTAATAACAAGTTCACGCTAAGAAGATGGCCAAGACTGGGAGAGGAACCGACACTGCTGATACAAGGCTGAGCAACACAAGATCTAATGAGTGCAGTGGAAATGATGGAACTTGGAAGACAGCCACCTTGGCATCCATCATAGCCAGGAAGGGAACTGTGCAAGGCCAGTGACACAGCTGATCTAAGCTGAGGAGCTGAGACTTGAACAAATGTCACCAAAGAGAAACAGACCCTACTGAGCAAGGGAGCTTCAGGTTTTTAAAATGTTGACCAGGACGAGGTGAAGCACTATAGAAAACTATCCTTTTTCTTTCTTTCTTTTTCTTTTCTTTTCTTTTATGTTTGTTTGTTTGTTTGTTTATTTTGAGGCAGTGTCTCGCTCTGTCATGTCACCCAGGCTGGAGTACAGTGGCACGATCACGGCTCCCTGCAACCTCCACCTCCCGGGCTCCAGTGATCCTCCCACCTCAGCCTCCCGAGTAGCTAGGACCACAGGCATGTGCCACCACGTCTGGCTAGTTTTTGTATTTTTGGTAAAGACAAAGTTTCACCATGTTGCCCAGGCTGGTCTTGAACTCCTGAGGTCAAGCAATCCACCTGTCTTAGCCTCCCAAAGTGCTGGGATTACAGGCGTGAGCCACTACACCCAACCGATAACCATCATTGATGTTGACATTGGTCAATTAATCAATGCTCTGTAGGTATAATTGTCCCACAGCTGTTCATGACTGCATGAACTGTAATCCAGGTCAGATTGTAAACCCTTCACCCTAACAATATCATGAAGATTTGGGGACCCTCCTGAGGATGTCCCCCCCATATTTGGTGTGCTGCTCATCTGCTCCTCCAACCTCCCTATCAGGAAAGGCTTATCATGTGCACAGCATGCCCTGTTGGAGAGGGGCACTTGCTGGTTCCTAGTGACTGCCTTACAAACAACTCTTTCATAATATTAAGAAGATCTTAAATATTTCAGAAAGCATGCAAAATCGTCTATATCCATCCCCTTTCCATTTCAGATGTATTTATTTTGTACCTTCTTTCACCTTCGTTTTCTCCATCTCCTTCAGTGTTGGACGGAATGGTCCCCCTTTGCCAATTACGTCACTATTCTGTAATGCAACACAACTTCATTCTGTTTCATTCATTGCCACAAACATTTTTTTGAGTGCCAACTATGTGTCTGGTGCTGAGCTAGAATCTGAAAGCACAGGTATATATAAGGCAGAGGTCTCTGTTCTCAATAAACTTATAGGACAGAGAAACTGTCCATGTGCTTAGGTGGGCTGTTGTCAGAGAGGCGGGTTTCTGAACATCAAATGCCATTTGGCCTCCTTGAAAAATGCCCTGTTGTGGAAACACTGAGACAGTCCCCACAGTCTCAGCCTCCTGGTGTTGGCACCTTCCTGTGGTCCCCTCTGCTTGGGTGTGGGCAGGGCCTGTCACTTGCTTCCAACTAATGGAATATGGCAGAGGTGATGGGATGTCAGTCTGTGACTATGCAACATTCTATAAGGCTCTGTCTCAGCAGACCAGATCCCCAGCCAGTACGCTGCCTCTTTCCTTTGCCGGAATGCTCTTCGCCAGGGAAGTAAGCAACTCCACACGCAGACGTCAAATGTTACGTCTCAGTGAACCCTGTTCTGAGCACCCTGACCTCACACTCTCCCAACCGGGCACTCCCTGTCCCGTTCTCTACTTTCTTTTTTTTTCTTTTTCTTTGTGAGACGGAGTTTCACTCTTGTCGCCCAGGCTAGAGTGCAATGATGCATTCTCGGCTCACCACAACCTCTGCCTCTCAGATTCAAGCGATTCTCCTGCCTCAGCCTCCCAAGTAGCTGTGATTACAGGCACACGCCACCACGCCCGGCTAATTTTTTTTGTTTTTTTTTTTGTTTTTTGCTTTTTTTTTCATAGAGACGGGATTTCACCATGTTGGCCAGGCTGGTGTCGAACTCCTGACCTTAGGTGATCCGCCTACCTCAGCCTCCCAAAGGGCTGGGATTACAGGTTTAAGCCACCGTGCCTAGCCCCTTCCCTACTTTCAACACATGTCATCAGCTGACATATCGGTGTTTTGCATATGTGTTTGTTTACTGTCCGCCTCTCCCAAACAGAGTGTTAATCGCATGAGGGCGGGGACTTGGCCTTGTTTACTCACATTTCCCCAGAAATGTTGTTGAGTGCATTCTATTTACTATTCACTAAATTACTAGTTTAATGAATTGATTAATTGATATTATTAGTATTATCTTGCCCTTCAATGGAGTCAGTTGTCATCTTCATCTCTAGCTTCTTGAGGGCAGAGACTCTATGTGAAAAATTTCAGATTCCCTAAATACTTAGCAAATTGATGAATGAATGAATGAGCAAATGAACAAACAAATCGTCTAGGGACCAAAGACAAATAGCACATTAGAAGTGTAGGGCCTATTAGAATGATTTTGAATGGAGGCTCAGAATTTAATCTTATTGCGGCCACTCAAGCTTATATTTCAACTGCTTATAAAAAGGAATAGGCCCAGTTATATATTTATTTATTTATTTATTTATTTTAGATGGAGTCTCACTCTGTCACACAGGCTGGAGTGCAGTCACACAATCTCGGCTCTGCAACCTCCTCCTCCTGGGTTCAAGCCGATTCTCCTGCCTCAGCCTCCCAAGTAGCTGGGATTACAGGCGCATGCTACCACACCCAGCTGATTTTTGTGTTTTTAGTAGAGACAGGGTTTTACCATATTGGCTAGGCTGGTCTCGAACTCCTGACCTCAGGTGATCCACCCACCTCAACCTCCCAAAGTGTTGGGGTTACAGGCATGAGTCACTGTGCCCAGCCCAGTTATTTAACTTTTTAAATTCAATACAATTCAGAGTTTTTCAAAATGGCAATTCTTTTGTGTAGAAATTCAAAAGTCAATTCTAAATTTAATTTGGAAAGGAAAAGGACCTAGAATAGCCAAAATCATGTTGAAAAAGAAGAATAAAAACAGACAGAATATTTACATCATGTGATTTCAAGGTTCACTATAAAGCTACAGTTATCAAGATAGTGTGGTATTAACAAAAAATATATAGAGATATAGATCAATACAGCAAAAGAAAACTGAACCACTAATATGTTTAGTTAATTTGGAGGGGTCCATGTGATAATTTATTATATTCATATAGGTTGCAAAAATCAAACCAATGTAGTTGGAATATCCATCACCTCAAATATTTGTCTTTCTTTATGTTAGAACCATTTGAATTCTCTTCAAGCTACTTTGAAATGTACCATGGATCAGCTGAGCATGCAGCCTAGATCCCTCGCATGCACAGTTCTCCCAGGAGAATCTAATGCCCCCGCTGATCTGACAGGAGGCAGAGCTCAGGCAGTCATGCTTGCTCACCTGCCACTCACCTTCTACTGTGCGGCCCTGTTCCTAACAGGCCATAGACTGATACCAGTCCATGGCACACGGGTTGGGGACCCTTGCTATAGATTATTGTAAACTACAATCACCTTACTGATCTATCTAACACTAGGTCTTATTTCTTCCATAAAATTGTATATTTGTACCTATTAATTTCTTTTCATTCCCTTCTCCCCCATACCCTTCCACCATCTACTCTCTATCTTCATGAAATCCACTTTTTTAACTCCCACATATGAGTAAGAACAATTAATATTTGTCTTTCTGTGCCTGGCTTACTTAATGTAACCTCTAGTTCTGTCTATGTTGCTGCAAAGGACAGGACTTCACCCTTTTCATGGCTAAATAATATTCCATTGCGTATGTATACTACATTTTCTTTATTGTATGGCAATTTTTTTTTTTTAAAGACAGTGGCCTCACTCCATCACCCAGGCTGGAGTGCAATGATGGCTTGGTCATAGCTCACTGTAGCCATGAGCTCTTGTGCTCAGGCTATCCTCCTACCTCAGCCTCCTGAGTAGCTGGAACTACAGGCACATGCCACTGTGTCTGGCTAACTTTTTTTATTTTTGAATTTTTGTAGACACAGGGTCTTACTATGTTGTGAGGATTGGTCTGGAACTCCTGAGCTCAAGCAATCCTTTCATCTTGTCCCCCCAAAGTGCTGGAATTACAGAAGTGAGCCACTATATCTGGGTTTGGTAATTCTTAAAGAAAAATTTTTCTGGAGTCAAGTTAGTTTGGAGAATTCTAGCTTAACATGTTAGATACATTTCTCTATGGCAAAACTTACAGAAGCCTTTACAATGCTAACATTCATTGTAAATGAATCACCAATATTCATAATTTCTTTTCTTTCTTTCTTGTTTATTTTAATCACAGAGTGGTCTGCCCATGAAATAGCCGTATACACTTGGTGGTACTAGTGTTACATAGTATAGTGTTTGGGAAATGTCTTTCCAACTTATAGGTTAGAAATTAGCAATAACACCTCTTTTCCTCATGGCCCATGGCCTTGTGAATTGGAAAATTATGTTAACTTTCCAGTTGCAAAAGAACTGCAGTGTAAAAGTAAAAAAAAGACAATATGACCTAGATATGGGCTTGGCCTCTAAATGTATTAGGTGGTCAGGAAGAATCCAATATTATTTTAAAATAATGATAGTAATCTTTTCAAAAGTCCATAGGTTTCAAGATAAGAAAAAAAAGAACGAAGAAAGTAAAGAAAAACAATCCAAACTCCAGATTCAAATAGGCAGAAGGGAGAAAAATCTCACTCTCCTTTGAGGGTAAAGCATGTCTGATATGTTAGGGAATCTCTCTCTCTCTCTCTCTCTCTTTTTCTCTCTCTCTCACTCTTTCTCTCTGTCTCTCTCTCCCTCCCTCTCTTATTTTCTCTCAGGCTTAAGTGACAGCTAAGGTGGAGAACAAGCTTCAAGCCTAGTAGACACAAGGTTGTGCTTCAAACCTGTTTCTGCCCATCTTCAGAGCCCTCCAAAGTCATCCCCAATGCCACGCGCCCACCCTCCACCATGCCATGGCATAGATGGCCAATCTCTGAGTTAGAAAATAATGGCAGAAAGACAATAGATGAAGGAAAGCCTGACAAAAGATATTTTCCCTTCCAACTTGTCATTAGACACACACACACACACACACACACACACAACCAAGGTTCAGTGTCACTGGACATCTTTTCTGCTTTCTGCGAGGAGCGCTTGTTTGCAGAGCTGTTTCACTTCCGGCACACGGCACAGTGCTGGCACTGCCACCCTGCTTCTTCCTGGAGGGCTTTGAAATATCAAAGTCTGCCACCTCTATTGCTGCTGAGAAAGGGAGGCTTGGCTGAGCTGTTCCATCGACAGCTTTAATCAAAATAGCATAGTCAAGTTACATAAGCATATATATGCAGAGAGAGTTTGTGGAAAATGTGAACCAAAATGCTTGCTGTATTTTGGTGGTAAGTCTAAAGCCCTTTGGCAGTCACAGCTCATCATAAGCAAAGATGCACAGGAGAGGTAGACGGTGGCAGGCCCCGTGGCTGCAGAGGGGCCACCAGGAAGTGGGAAACCCAGCCTGAATCCAAGTCATGAGACTTCAGCTATCAGGCTAAGAAATTCGGTTCTGCAATTTTTCTATCTCCTCTACATACCCCTTCCTCATTTTTCTTTTTTGACAGTGTTCATTGTTTTCGTATTTAGGGAGAAAAGAAAATAAGGTTTAAAAAATTGGGAAACTCAAACTCCTCTTTTCTACAATCACAAAACAATATTTTAAGAATACTCTTCAGTTGTGCTGTTTACATTGTCGGTTGCATAGTAAGCTATGGAAAATTGGCCTAGAGATAGAAGGCAAAAGAAATGCATTATTCCTAGTGTTTAATAGGTTTCTCTTATGCATCCTTGCCTTGGCATCTGGGCTCATTTGTGGGGAATAAGTAAAGTGGATCGGCTCGTCTGTCATGTTTTCAATGGCATAGAAAAGACATACACCATCAGCCCATGTGCATCTGACCTCTACCAAAGAATGGAACTTTCCCTGCAAAGCAGGTGGTAGGAGGAGCCCTGGGACTGTCCTACAGAGACTGGGGGATGCCTGAAGAAAGGAAGGCTGCCCTCATCCCCACTTGGGCGGTGGCTGGAGAAGCCGACTTGCTGTTCCCCAGTCTATCTGAGCAGAGGAAAGGACAGTCGGTGCTGGAAGAAAGGCCAGAGAGGGGCACCGCTGGGAGCAGCAATCTTCCCCAGTTTCTCGCAGCAGAGACACCTGAGCTTCCCGAGAGAGAATATGGGGACTATTCGGCACCTTGGGCCCTGGCCACAGGAGGCTGGGAGGTGGACGGCATGATTGGGCAGCCGCCAAGGGGGAATGGGGCAAGCGGGAGTCTGAGGACTGGGTAATGAGGGGCTGCAACCAAACCCGAGGGGTCTGAACACACACAGGGCACCCACACAGCTGCCAAGCACAGGGCGGACACACACAGCAGCGCTAGGTAAGCAGAGACCTGGGCCCTCCTCCACCCTCCTCCCAAACACCAAAATGCTGGAGG
>NW_012122043.1:6708646-6709024 GCF_000951035.1 Colobus angolensis palliatus | reverse complement strand
CCCGCCACCGTGCCTGGATAATTTTTGTATTTTTAGTAGAGACGGGGTTTCACCATGTTAGTCAGGCTGGTCTCAAACTCCCGACCTCAGGTGATCCACCTGCTTCAGCCTCCCGAAGCACTGGGATTACAGGCATGAGCTGCCATGCCCGACCCATTGCTACTGCTTTTGCTGTAGACTGTCAATTGTCTTCTAGTGATTAAAACTAAGAAAAAGACGTGCATTTTCTTTGTACTTGCATTCTATTTTTAGCACTCTATTTCCTGTGTCGATCCATAATCTCTTCCTAATCCTTCTGCCTGAAGAATTTCCTTTAGCATTTCTTTTGGTACAGGTCTGCTTGTAATGAATTCTCTCAGGTTTTGCTTTACTGGGGGG
>NW_012122043.1:6658273-6704006 GCF_000951035.1 Colobus angolensis palliatus | reverse complement strand
TTTTGTATTTTTAGTAGAGACAGGGTTTTGCCATGTTGGCCAGGCTGGTCTCGACCTCTGGACCTCAGGTGATCTGCCCGCCTCAGCCTCCCAAAGTGCTTGAATTACAGGCATGAGCCACCACACCCGGCTTGGCTGTTCTCTTCTGTTTGATTATTTTTTCTCTGTGTTTCAGTTTGGGTGAATTTTTATTAACCTATCTTCAGGTTTACTGGAGTCTTTTTCTCAGCTATGTGAAGCTGTCTGATGAACCTGTCAGTGGCATTCCTCATCTCTGTTGCCATGGGTTCCCCCCCACCCCTAAACTTTCCCTTTGATTGTCTCTAATAGTTTCCATCTCTGTACTGAAATACCACATCTGCTCACCTACATATACACTGTTTCCATTTGAACTTTCATATATTAATCATAGTTCTTTCAAATTTCCTCTGATAGCTCCAACTTCTGGAGTCATTTCTAAATCTGGTTTTACCAATTGCTTAGTCTCTTAACAGTAAGCTGATTTTTCTTGACTTTGTTATGTGTTTTGTGGTTTGGGGTTAAAAACTGACCTTCCTACATAGGCCAACAAGGGCTGAGGTACATCTCATTGTATTGTGCCTTGAGACAGGCATGCCTCTTTTTCTTCCAGACCTCTGGCTTGAGATGGTGGGTCAGTCTAGGCAGGAGTTGAACTGGGTTTGAGTCTTGTTGCTATGATTATCCTCAGTGCACTATCAGCTTCAAATTCCTTAGGAATTACCTCCTGCTAGGGCGTAGGCTGGGTGGCCAGAGAGCTTTTCTGAAGGCCAGTGCTGCATCTCACTGTTGGGCTGTTCCTGTGATGCATGCTGCAGAGGATGCCTCTCCCCTCCTTCTTGTCCCTACCCCAGTGGAAAGGTCAGAGGTGTGGGAACCAGAGCAACTCCATCTTGAATAGGGGCTGGGTAAAAGGAGGCTGAGACCTACTGGGCTGCATTCCCAGAGGGTTAAGGCATTCTAAATCACAGGATGAGATAGGAGGTCAGCACAAGATACAGGCCATAAAGACCTTGCTGATAAAACAGGTTGCAGTAAAGAAGCTGGCCAAAACCCACATAAACCAAAATGGCAACAAGAGTGACCTCTGGGCCAGGTGCAGTGGCTCAAGCCTGTAATCCCAGCACTTTGGGAAGCCGAGACGGGCGGATCATGAGGTCAGGAGATTGAGACCATCCTGGCTAACACGGTGAAACCCTGTCTCTACTAAAATATACAAAAAACTAGCCGGGCGAGGTGGCAGGCGCCTGTAGTCCCAGCTACTCGTGAGGCTGAGGTAGGAGAATGGCGTAAACCCGGGAGGCGGAGCTTGCAGTGAGCTGAGATCTGGCCACTGCACTCCAGCCTGGGCGACAGAGCGAGACTCTGTCTCAAAAAAAAAAAAGAGTGACCTCTGGTCATCCTCACAGATACACTCCCACAAGCACCATGAGAGTTTACAAATGCCATGGCAACAATAGGAAGTTACCCTGTATGGTCTACAAAAGGGAGACACGAATAATCCACTCCTTGTTTAGCATATAATTGTTAGAAATGCAAAACGCTTGCTTGTTCCCCAGTGCCATAAAGAAACAACACTCGAACACAAATTTAATTTTCTCACAAGGCAACTTTTGCTTTCTGCTGCAAGGGTGCTCTTCATGGATGGAACAATGGCGAGAGCACACCTGGACAGGGGAGGGGCAGGAGTTCTTATTCCTGATGCAGGTAGCCCCTACTGCTGTGTCATCTTCCTGTTGGCTAGGGTTGGACTGCATAGCCTAAGCTAATTCCGATTGTTTTTTTTAAAGAGGGCAGGGGTATGAGCCAGGGTGGTGGGGTGAGTAGTTTGGCATGAAGGACGGTGAGGAACAGGAAACTAAGGGTGTCTTAGGTCAGAGCAGGTGACCAGGGGTGACTCAGGTCAAAGCAGGTGACGGGGATGAGTCAGGACGGAGCAGGTGACCAGTGGAACAGATGTGAACTACTGATTAGGACTGACAGGAAAGTTGTTTACTGAAACAACAGGTGAGGGACCGAAGAGAACCAGGAACTTAAACTTTAAAATGGAGAATCAAAGAATAACAGAGGTGAACATACTAACATACTGATTCTTTGAAGAGAAACTTGGGGTTCACTATATTTAACATAATCAAGAAATAACCAAAAAAACTGGCAACCAGCAGCCCTCAGAGCAGTCATTCTTTTATTCCTTTATTTTCCTAATACACTTGCTTTCACTTTGTGGACTTGCCCTGCCTGAATCCTTTCTTGTGTGAGATCCAAGAACCCTCTCTTGGCTCCCTGTCACTCTCCCAGGAGTAGAAGCCTTTTTTTCCCTCTTTCCTCCAGACAAAATGGGTCTTCATCAGCTTTAAATCTCGGTTTCTACTAATTTAAGTAACAGAGCAGGGTTTACTCCTCCTCCACCACCCCACCTCCGCCCCCCAGCAGCTTAAGGCTCTCGTTTCCCATGTGAGAAGGTCCCTGGGGGCCTCTGGGCCTTTCCCTTAGTGGCAGCTGCTCCTCCCACCCCACCCTCATTTTTCTTGTGAGCAATTGGTGAGGTCTGCAGAGAAGAGCCAGGAGTGGGTGCAAAGTTCCCTCGTGGCTGCAGTCCCTGGGAGCCCACGCTCTCAGGAGAGCCCTCACCCGGCCTTTGTCAATCAGTCAAAAGTCCTGGCTGGAATCTTCTCACCTGCTGTGTGTTCCTCTGCACCCCTCATCCTACCCCCAACCCGTTTCCTCCCATGCTCTGATTCAGATAAGCCGCCGCTCAGGCCCAAGCCACGCGTCTTTCCTCAACTTTCAGGCTGACTGCCCCTTGACCTCAGCACTGTGATGGGATTGGAAAGGCCACGGTTTTGGAGATGTGCTGTTGTTGGGGTGTGAGCCCTGCTCTTTTCCACCTTCCTACATCCTAAGTGGAACCTGGAAGTTCTCCCATCTTTTTCTGAAAGAAAAAGAATAGAGAGTTGATTGAAATGATTTCATGTAATCCATTTCGGTGAGTGCTCCCTGAGTTTATATTTTATTTATTTACTTATTTTTTGAGACGGAGTTTCACTCCTGTTGCCCAGGCCGGAGTGCAGTGGCATGATCTCAGCTCACTGCAACCTCCGCCTCCAGGGTTCAAGCGATTCTCCTGCCTCAGTCTCCCGAGTAGCTGGGATTACAGGCGCCCACCACCACTCCTGGCTAACTTTTGTATTTTTAGTGAAGATGGAGTTTCACCATGTTGGCCAGGCTGGTCTCGAATTCCTGGCCTCAGGTGATCCACCCGCCTCAGCCTCCCAAAGTGCTGGGATTACAGGCGTGAGCCACCGTGCCCAGCCCCTGAGTTTATTTCGTTTGGTTTGTTTTTAATGAATGGGCCCCTGAGTTTATTTCGTTTGGTTTGTTTTTAATGAATGGGCCACCGTGCCCAGCCCCTGAGTTTATTTCGTTTGGTTTGTTTTTAATGAATGGGACAAGATCTGGGGGTCGCCTCGTTTGTTTCATGTGATGCCTTTACACAGCTGAACATAGGTGCAGTGTTTTAGCACTGACAGAAGCCTTGCCTTGAATATGTTATCGAATTGATCCTCGCAGCAACCTGAGACCCATATGCTTCCTGCAGACACATGCCTGTGAGTGGCGGCACTCAATTCTTAGCTCAGCACTCTGAGCCAAGTCCAAGGTGACTTTCTCTATGGCATGTTCGTCCTCACAGCAATCACATGAGCTCTACAAGTCGCGTGCTGTTTTTCTTACACATTATTTTAATTAAAAGAAACTTAAGTTTAAAGCAGTTAGTACACTTGCTCAGAGCAGAACTCACTCTTCAATCAATAATGATGTATAGCATACCCCTTGCCAAGCATTGTATTAGGTCCAGAATTAATATTCACTGAGGTCCAACTTTAAGTTGGGCATAGGCTAGACCCCTTCATCGTCGGTCCTTTTAATTCTCGAAACAGTCCCATGAGCTAGAGACCACGACGTCCATTTAAAATGCAATTTTAAAAAATTTCTAAAGTAATACATATTCATGGTACTTTTTAAAAACCAAGCTGTATAGAAGTACATAAAGTGAAAAATACGGTTCCTCTCCTTTATCCCAATTCTATGTTCCATGGGTAACCACAAGTACTTTATTTGTCCTATATGGGTTTCTTCTTCTTCTTCTCCTTCTTCTTCTTCTTCTTTTTTTCTTCTTCTTCTTCTTCTTCTTCCTCCTCCTCCTCTTCTTCTCCTTCTTCTCCTCCTCCTCCTCCTCCTCCTTCCCCTTCTCCTTCTCCTTCTTCTTCTTCTTCTTTTTTTGGAGTCTCACTCTGTCACCCAGGCTGGAGTGCAGTGATGCAATCTCAGCTCACTGAAACCTCCACTTCCTGGGTTCAAGCAATTCTCCTGCTTCAACCTTCCCAGTAGCTGGGGCTACAGGTGTGCCCCACCACGCCTGGCTAATTTTTTGGTATTTTTAGTAAAGATGGGGTTTCGCCACATTGGCCAGCCTGGTCTCAAACTCCAGGCCTCAAGGGATTGGCTCGCCTCAGCCTCCCAAAGTGCTGGGATTACAGGCGTGGGCCACAATGCCCGGCCCTATATGGCTTTCTTACATGTTCTTCCAGATAATGTCTACCCATACAGAAGCAGATCCGTACATAAATACATTTATAATATATTTAAGTAGGCTGACACTATTTTGTCACTTATTTTTTCACCTAATAGTGTATATCTTGGACATCTTTCCTTACCATAGTAATAAGCATCTATGTTACTCATCCAAGTAGCTAGCTGTCCAGCATTCCACTGAATGACTATTCCAAATTTTATTTAGCCAGTTCTCTAATTGACAGCTATATGTCATTTCTGGATGTTGCAATTATATACAGTTCTGTAATAAATTCACTTTGTGACTTATGGGCAAGATATTACTCTCTCTCTGTCTCAGTATTCTTATCTGTATAATAGGAATAGACGAAGTACCTCCCGATAGGTTGTTGTCTGAGTGAAATGAGATAATAACATTAAGTGCTTAGAACAGCATCTGGCATGTTGTAAGCACTCAGTAATTGTCAAATATTATTATTATTATTATAAACCTTTGTGTTCCTGTGCTAGAATAAATGATACATTTCTGTAAATAAAACTCACGTGTAAGTACATTTAGTTCTGATACATGTAGTCAAAAATCACCTTCCTAAATATTGACTTTAAGATACTCAATCTCTCTCAGAAGTGAATGCAAATCAAAACCACAATACAATACCAATTCCTACCTGCCTAATAGTCAAAGATGAAACTGTTGGAAGATGGCCAGTGCTGGCAACAATTTGAGAGAAGTCATTCTCACACTAAGTGGCGTCTTGTTTAAGATGCTGCTTTGCTAATCTGGTCAGGCTGGTCTTGGCATATCTACATGCTGGGCTTTTTAAAACTATTATTCAAAGTCTAGTTTGGCCTTCAATGATCCAGCAGCTGAGGAGGTCATGGGCATTCTTTCTTCCATGAAAAAGCCTTTCCCAGATGCCACAAACCCATTCATGGAGCCAGATGGTTTCTTGTGAGAGGCTCTTACTTGATTTCCTCTCCTTTAAAGCATGGATTTCCCATCCCAGTAGGTGTGCAGCAACACCAAGGGACAGAGTGGATGACAGAGGAAGCAAGAGGGGACCCTGCCTTCATGTAGAGGCCCCAAGGCCAATGGTTAAGGAAGTGGATGCTACAGCTGCCTCTGCAAGCTACTCCTGGGTAAGCCTGAATGAGTTACCGGTTCTCAATCTTTTTTTCTCCTCTGTGAAATGAAGACAGTCTCAGTTCCCATCTCCAGAGCTGGCATTCAGGCTATTGGCACTAGGAGGGCCATAAAATGTCAAAATGTTTATAAGCCAATTGGCAAATAGCCACTGTCCCCATCTCTTTGCCTGAACCCTCTCCATGACAACTCCCCTGGCCTCTCCCCCAGGGCTGCCCCACCATTTTCACACAACATGGCAGTGAGAAAGTTTATGCCCAGTTCACCGGCAGGCCTCCAGGGCCCTGATCCATCACTATAGCCAAGTCCATTTCCGATCGGTCATTGTTTATGCACTACCAAAGCTCCCCAAGTTGAATATCACTCTTGCTTTTGTCATGGAGTCATTAGGAATATTCCAAGGGGCAACGTGCAGAGCTCACCTGGCACCTGGTACAAGTTAACCATCAGGGCTGGATTATAAGGGGACCTAAGCTCTTAGTGTAGAACAGAGACAAGCAATACCAGTGCGGGGTCATGCTCAGCCTTCCCTCTCTCTAGCTTCCAGGGTGGAGTCAATTCTTGTTTGCAGTGTCTTGAAGAGAAAAGCCAAGGAAGCCAGAGTCAGAGGTGTCTTCACAAAGGGAGACTAGAAGAGAAGGGATGCGAAAGACAGACAGAAAAGGCTTGCTGGCCAGGACTACAGGTGTGCATCACCACGCCCAGCTATTTTTTTTTTAATGTGTTTATTTTTGAAGAGACAGGGTCTCAATATGTTGCCCAGGCTGGTCTCAAACTCCTGGGCTCAAGCAATCCTCCTGCCTCAGCCTCCCAAAGTGTTGGGATTACAGGTATGAGCCACTGTGCTCAGCCAAAACTAAGATGTTTTAACAGCAGTTGGTTACAACCATACACACTTTCTCTCTCTAATCCTTCTCTCTGTCCACTTCTCCTCATGCTGGTGGCATTAAACTGCTGTGGGCAGTTTTGGGATCTGACTGAGAGAAAGTTGCCTTGGTGATATATTCAGTTGGAGTTTAATGGGTTATTTATTAATATCTGGCTTGTGGTGACTTTTTGTACATGGTTGTGGTATTCTAGCCATCTCTGCGTAGGAATAGCTGCCAGGAATAATCCTGTCGCCCACTCTG
The DNA here is from genome assembly GCF_000951035.1 of Colobus angolensis palliatus. Lineage (NCBI taxonomy): Eukaryota > Metazoa > Chordata > Mammalia > Primates > Cercopithecidae > Colobus > Colobus angolensis. The sequence continues at coordinate 6,697,142 of NW_012122043.1, read as the reverse complement.
TGGCTCACTTGATGTACCTGATGTACTGACCCGGCCATCGCTTAGTGACCTGTGGGCTTCCAGCACTCTTTGGTTCCCAGCATTCCAAACATGTGGGTGGAAGAGTAAACACGAGTTTAAAGGCAGATGCTGAAGCTGGTCTGTGGGAAGCTCTCCCAGCCATTATGTGTGTAAAATCATAAGCTGAGGCCTCAGTGCTCACGGCGGCTACCTCCAGTGGCCATCCTCTCTCATAAGGAATCTACACTTTAATGCTGCACATGGACAAAGTTTTCCTTTACCCATGGGAATTGTGTGAATAGAACTTACCAGAATTTCTGTGTAAGTGCACACTAACCTGCAGCAGTGATACAAACAGCAGGCACACCCATGGATAAAGATGTATTGTTTATACACATCAACCTGTAGATTGTGTTTTCACATATCGGACACATTTTGTCCTTACCAAGTCTGATGGCTCTAGAAGACACAGCATGCAAATTGCTACCCACATAGCAAAATGGGCTACATAAACAAGGTTTCATTGAAAGCATATTTTTCTTTTTCTTTCTTTCATTTTTTTTTTTTTTTTTTTGAGGGAGTTTCACTCTTGTTGCCCTGCTGGAGTGCAATAGCACAATCTCAGCTCACTGCCACCTCCACCTCCCGTGTTCAAGTGATTCTCCTGCCTCAGCCTCCTGAGTAGCTGGGATTACAGGAACCCACCACCACACCTGGCTAATTTTTATGTTTTTAGTAGAGACAGGGTTTCACCATGTGGGCCAGACTGGTCTCGAACTCCTGACCTCAAGTGATCCGCCCACCTCGGCCTCCCAAAATGGTGGGATTATAGGCATGAGCCAACGTCCCCAGCCAAAAGTATAATATTTTTCTATAAGTCAGTGTTTGTGGTATGAGCGCAATTCAATTACAAAATTATGTATAATCAAAAATCTCTTGTACTTTCTTTACTCTTTTTAAATTAATATTGATTTTGGTGGCTAATTTTCATAGTTTTTGTACCTAATATTCATAATTTGACATTCTTCTTAAAGAGGCTCTCCAAAATTATTCTTCAGTCTCCACAAAATCTGGACCTGCCTCTGCATGAAGTCACAAGGAGAGAAAATGTTTTCCTTTAAACTTTTTCTTTTGAATTAATTTTAGACATTAAAAAAGGTATAAAAGTAGTATACTGTGCTTCCAACTAATGCTAACACAACCATAGTTTAATCAAGAACAGGAAATTAATACTGCTATGCTGTTATTAACCAAACTGCAGTCCTTATTAGAATCTCAGCAATTTTTCATGAATGTGCTTTTTCTGCCCCAAAGCTCATCTAGGAGCCCATGTTGCATTTAATTAGTTCTTACCAATCTCCTCCAGTGTGTCACAGTTCCTAAGTCTTTCCCCATCTTTCCCAACCTTGACACTTTTGGAGAATGTTGATCAGTTATTCTATGGAATGTTCCTCAGTTTAGGTTTGGCCAATGTTTCCTCATGATTGGTGCAAAGTTGTACATAGTTTAGCAATAATGTGGCAAAAAAATGACATCACATCCTTTCCGTGCATCTTATCAAGGAGTTCCTGATGCCAATATGTGCACATTTACCTTGATCATGTGGTTACGTTGGTCTCTGCCAGCCTTCTCCACTGTAAGTTACTATCTTTCTCTCTTCTTAGTAGTTGATTAGTATCTTCGAGGAGATACTCTGAGACTATACAAACCCTATTTCTCCTGTAACCTTCTAATTTTAATTTAAAACTACTTAGTTTTTAGTTAAACTACTAAGTAGGTTTAGTTTAGTAGTTTCTAGATTTAGTTTAGTGGTTTCTAAAACTACTAATTTTAGTATCAGTGGGGCTCTTGTCTGCAGCAATTGTTACTGAGGTGTCCGCTTAATGTTCTCCTCTACTTCCCTCTGTTTCTCTTTAGTAATTGAAATTCTATTGCTCCCCCATTTACTCACCCATTTATACCATTACAAACTCATGATGGCTTTTTATTTTATTTTATTTTATTTATTTATTTATTTTTTTTTTGAGATGGAGTCTCAATCTGCTGCCCAGGCTGGAGTGCAGTGGCACAATCTTGGCTCACTGCAACCTCCACCTCCTGGGTTCAAGCCATTCTCCTGCCTCAGCCTCCCCAGTAGCTAGGATTACAGGCACACACCACCATGCCCAGTTAATTTTTGTATTTTTAGTAGATACAAGGTTTCACTTTGTTGGCCAGGCTGGTCTCAAACTCCTGACTTCATGATCTGCCCACCTCGGCCTCCCAAAGTGCTAGGATTACAAGCTTGCACCACCATGCCCACCCTTATTTTATTCTTTACATTAAAATTCAGTATTATCATCATTTGTTTTCTTCCTCAAATGTTTCTTCTTGGGCCACTGACAGGTTCTTTGGGTTGACTCTGGCAATCTTTTGACAAACTCCATCTTTTCTTGAGCACTCGCTTACTTCCTGGCATCACAGGATGTTCTAGGCTCATCTTGTATTTTCCCTGCCGTGGCACCACTTCCCTTGCTTCCTTTTATTGGGGATGGTGTTTAAAGACCAAGCTACAGGCACTGGGTTTACTCATTGTTAGTGGGATGTCGTTGTTTCTAGACTGTCTCAGCAGACAGAGCTAGAAAATATATGTATGTGTTAATAACCCACGTGTACACATACAACTATACCATCTATCATCTGTTATGCTTGCTCTTTAAAATGATGAGTTTATGCTGATACCTCTGATTTCAATCCAACACCACAGGGTTCATTTATCCTGCTCTAGGTAAGTATATTGGGGAGGCTACCAGTGTCATGGAAATAGCAGCAAAACCAATCCTCCAGAAACCCCCAGTCCATTTTGTAGCCCGAGAGGACTCATGAACACCCCTCAAGGGTACACTTCACTTGAGCTCCTCCTCTAGTGATGCAGCTTAAGACAGATGTAGGGGCTCAGCCTCAACTGGAAACAAATACACAACCTTTTCCCTTTGTTACCATCATAGGACACGAAACAGAATGAAAATGATCCTAATGTAATTGCCAATTCTCTAAACGTTATGACTGGCAAAGAGTCAAATAAATTAAGATACTTATATCACACTGAATTTTACTTCATTTCTATGGACATTGGAGCTCTACCAATCCACAGCAACTAACTGCATGTTGGGTGAAAGACTTGTGTATAATTTAAGCTAACGCTTCAGTAAGGGACCCTGGAAACCCCTGAGTTTAGAGGCTCATATGAAGCTTACCATTCGCAAGCTAACCCAAGCTGTGTCAGTGACAACCTCAAAACAGCGCTAAATGTCTAAAAGGCATTCAGCTCCTCCTTATTAGTGGTAACTGCATTTCCACTGCGTCTCCATTGCTACACTGGTTTCCATGAGAGAAACTTTCTCTAAATACTCCAATTCCTTGTCCTATCTCTGACTTTTCCCTAGAAGGCTGGGTTCAGTGACCTGATTGGGAAGTCAGGAAAAGAGGTAGAGTATGCATAGCTCAGGCCCGCCCCCACTCCTGCCAGCAAAGAGCTGAATTTACATCTAGAGCTTCCAGCCCGAAGCTTTCCAGGCTGCCATCCTTTGTCTTTACTTATGGTGAGCCGATAGGGTACTTCCAAGCCCGGTCCTGCCATACTTCTAAACCATGATCTGGTATAGGAGTCCTTTTTGGATTACAAAAGACACGGGTCAATTGAGGTTTTAGTGAGAACAGACGTTGCAGATTTTGGATATTGACAGTTTCTAGAAACTCCTCGTAGCTTCTGGACAAGCAGATTTTAAACAGTCCAAATGAGGTCTGACCTTGGTGAGTTGCTGCAGGTTTGGGTAGTTTTGTTTTTCAACAGGAAGGGCAGTAGGTCTTGACCTTGACCAAGTACAGGCTACCCACACCTTAGCAAATGCTCCCAAGCTAGGACAACCTATGCAAACCTGAACAGGTGGCACAAGCTGCAGGGAAGCTGCACAGACCCCGGGGCCTTAGCATAGGCATGTGCCACAGGGACCAAGCAGGTGCATTAGCCAGACATGAGCTGCGTGGGCGGCCTTGGTGTACAGGCTGCTGTGGCTTGACCTTGAGCCGCACTGTGCAGACACATTAGAATATGCATGCTGGTATTGCAGGTGAGGCTAAGGCTAAAGGAGACCTCCTTTGACAGAATATGTTCTGCTTTTAAACTGTGAGGCAGCTGGGCTCCACATTAATTGAGGCTTTAGCATGAGGGAGATGGGCAGTAATAGATTGGTTACCCAGTTCTATTCTTCATGCACAGCCAAGGAGAAAGCCGGAGGGACTCAGCTGAACCTTGTGGTTCCCCACCAGGGTCTCAAGTCAGCTCTGGATCTGTTCATTGCAAAAGTTCGGATATTGGCTTTCAACTTCAGAGACCCAAACTGACTCACTCTCAGGAGGTGGCGGATTTCTGGCAGTAAACAAATTTTAAAAACCACAGGTCTCTGTTGTAAAATAATATATACTTATGCTACCATCACATATATTTGCAGGTGTGTGTGTGTGTGTGTGTGTGTGTGTGTGTGTGTGTGTGTGTGTGTGTGTACATAAGCTGCCATTGTAGATTAAGATAGAGAAACAAGTCAGTAAATTGTTGCCAACCCAAAAGCTAAAAAGTCCTGTGCCCATTACATGCTGTCTTTAGAAATCATATTTGCTTAAAAATCAAGAAGAAATCAGAGTGACACTTAAGAAAAAATGCTTAAGGCTTAAAGTCAGAACAGCAGCCTTGAAAAAATAAAAATAAGGCCAACCAGGAGATTTCCACTGGAGAAAGAAATGTCCTTATAATACAGGAGAAAGAGCGGAATTCAGCAGACATCCACAACAGTATTGCAGGGGAAAAATGAGATCTATGGTCTAGGAAAGACAAATATCAACAGGAAAGGGCCTCCTAACTACTCTTACAGTGGAAAGGGGGAGGATGCTGGTGACAACATGGTCTCCATTGTCAACAGATCAGAAGCAGCAATGGTGTCTGACGAAATCTAGCAACTCTGCGCTCTCAGGGCTGTGTTGGAAGGACCACCTTTCCAGGAGAACCACTTGGAGCATCAGAGTCTGTGGTAAGTGTAGCTGGAAAAACACCATTAATGGTTGAACAGCTATTCTAAGTGGGTACAGAAAATATGAACAGATTTGAGAGAAGGCCACCAAGATGAGAGCAAAACACTGAAAGTAGCATCCTTGGGTGGATTTTAAGGTGTCACAGTCGGAGTGACAAGAGTACTTCCTGTACCCTATGAGAACAAGCTCCAGGAATAAGAACTCTAAGAGGAGATTCAGCCAAGATGTCCTGAGCCAAGGAGGGTGGTAATAAATTAAGTCCAAGTCCAGCCTAAATACTTATCTTACGGGAGAATATCACCCAGGTAGAATTGTCCCACTCAGGAAGGGAGTTAGTCGTCAGCAGAAGAGAACTTTTTGAGCAGTGGGTGGTTACGACAGACCTAGAACATTTTGATTTCATTTTTCTCACTATGGCAGCCTCACAAGGCAGAGTATGGAGGAGTCCGTTGGAAAAACCAAAGCCACAGGAAATAGGAGGCAAGGCACTTAGACCAGGCAAGCAAGGGTCACCCTACATGCTTAATTAGAAAGAAATTAAGAAAAAATATTAAGAACAATTAAGAAGAAATACAAAATTAAGAAAAATTACATGCTCAATTTAGGAAATAACTTAAACCACTAGAAACTCAAGGGCCCCCACCACCACCGTCAGACAAGGAGAGCAGTGGGAAACCCACACCAGCCAAACACTTCAAGACCAGGCCCCATAAGCCCAGTGGAGCAGCCCAGAGCTTGGGCTGAAAATGAAAAGGCAAAATCAGAGGTCTCCTTACGCAGAATGGGGAAATATATACTTATGCTACCATCATAAGTATATATTTATAGGGAAAAGCATTATCTCAAGTAAGAGCTGGGAATGGGGTGTGCACCCACCACAAATGCGTAAGCTTTGCCAGAAGACAGGAAAGTCTCCGATGAGCAGATGGATTCTCCCTGAGATGAAGCAAACACAGCATCATCACAACACCTTGATGCAGGTTCTTCTTCTTGCATTTCATTCAGAGGTCAAGGGTGCCCACCAGTCCGAATGTGGCTCAAAACACTTTGTCATTCAGCGGTCAAGGGTGCCCACCAGTCAGAATGTGGCTCAAAACACTTTGCTCAACCACACCTCCACGGGAAACAGCAGTGATAAATCTTTAGTAATAAACAAAAGTTTAACTAAGCTATGCCAACATTTAGGGTTGATCAATTTTGTGCCAACCACCACGGCCATATGATTAACCCGAGCTAATAGAATTCAGTGTAAAGAGTGTTTAAAGTCTGCCCTCAATAAAGCTAAACTCCATCTAAGTTGTTAAAAACTCCAGCTGAAATAAAATATACTATGAAAGTGGCAGTCAACTCCCTTAGGCTGCTGGGCATCCTTGGAGGTGAAAGCAAGGTTCTCCCTACCTCCTCCCCTCATTCAGACCCCACCCCTGGGTGGCTGCAAAGCTGGCATGAGTCTGCTTCCTTAAGGCACATGGTGTGCCCAGGGTATTCCCTTGTTCCCATCCTTTTCACTCTTGACCATTTTAAAAGAGGTACATGCAAGAGACCCACTCAACTTTCTGAGGCCTGAATCAGCTTCTCAGCCATGGCTGCACGTTGGAATCGCCCAAGGAGACTTGAAAAGTCCTGTTGCTGGGGCCTTGCCCCAGAGATTCAGAATCCACAGGGGTGGGATATGGCCTGGGTGCCAGGAGTCGCTGACTCTCCCCAAGTGCAGTAGCACAAAAATTTGTGTCCACCCAGAAGCTCAAAATGTGACCTTCTTTAGAAACAGGGTATATTTGCAGATGGAATTAATTAAGGATCTAAGTGAAAGTGATGTGGTGTGGCTGTGTCCCCACCCAAATCTCATCTTGAATTGTAGCTCCCATAATTCCTATGTGTGGTGGGAGGGACCCAGTGGGAGATCATTGAATCATGGAAGTGGTTTCTCCCATGCTGTTCTCATGGTAGTGAATAAGTCTCATGAGATCTCATGGTTTTATGAGGGGAAACCCCTTTCACTTGGCTCTCATTGTCTCTTTGCCTGCCCCCATGTAAGATGTTCCTTTATTCTTCCCTCACCTTCCACAATGATTGTGAGGCCTCCCCAGCCACGTGGAACTGTGAGTCCATTAAAACTCTTTTTCTTTACAAATCACCCAGTCTCAGGTATGTCTTTAGCAGCAGCAAGAGAACAGACTAATACAGAGAGCATAGGGAATTTGGGTGGGCCCTAAATCCTATGAGTGTCCTTATAAGAGACAGAAAAAGGACACACAGAGTCACAGAGAAGGTGACATGAAGACAGAGGCAGAGACTGGAGTGGAGAGTCCACAAGCCAAGGCACAGCAAGGGGTCTCAGCAACCCCAGAAGCTGGAGAGAGGCATGGGATGGTTTCTTTCTTAGAGCTTCCAGAAGGAACCAATCCTGATGACACCAGGATTTTGAACTTTTAGCCTCCAGAGTTATGAGAGAATACATTTCTGTTGTTTTTTGTTGACTTGCGTTTTGTTTTCTTTTGAAACAGGGTCTTGTTCTGTTGCCCAGCTGGAGTACAGTGATACAATCATAACTCACTGCTGTCTTGAACTCCTGGGCTCATGTGATCTTCCTGTCTCCACCTCCCAAGTAGCTGGGACTACAGGTGTGCATGACCACACTTGGCTAATTTTTTCTATTTTTTGTAGAAATGGGGTCACACTATGTTGCCCAGGCTAATTTTAGTCATTTTAAGCCATCCAGTTTGTGCTCTCTTGTTATGGCAGTCCTAGGCAACTAAGACACCAGGTGACTGTCTTCTGTGGCCGAAGTTGGAAACCCTGCCGTCTCCAACAGAGGAGAACCCAACGGTAGGAAATGCCCCAGGTCTACCCACACATCTGTCAAGAACATCTATGGCTGAGCCCGAGACAAATTAGAAACTGGGGAGCTTGATGTTTGGTCTTTAATTTCTTTGACTTTTAACTCGCAAGGGCAAAAAATTTAATTTCAACTTTGATTCCCTTGGACTTTCACTGCTTTGAACTAAAACTTGCAAGGAAACTTAATCTTCTGGTTTTAATTTATCCCCAGGAACTTCTTAATGAAGAGAGGGTTTATATTCAAATATGAGACAACTTCTCGGTGCCTCTGAATTTTGGGCGTGTCTTTAGGATGTCATTTGATCACATTGCAGAACCTCTGATAAGCGATGTCAAACAACATGGTTAGATATAATTTGAGACGAGAAATAAAAGACAGTGAGTGTTTGCCCTTGAGGAAAAGTGACCTTGAGTTGATTTAATTCATGTGGTATTCTGACTGATTGCAGAGCTCTTTAGGAGCAAACTCTGTACTGCTCTAAGCTCCTGAGAGAATCCCTGAAAGCCCAGTGCCTGGTGTTAGATAGCATGACAGGAAGTTGGGCACAGCCCTGCTCGACAAACTGCTGCTTTGCTTGCTCTGGGAGGTGAGGCTGGCCCTTGGTCGACCACTGTCTTGAACGGAGGGCCCACGGGGTAAGAAGAACAGAAAGCTGGGATTAGAGAAGCTGCCCCTCTGGTTTTCTTGAAGAAGGATTTTCCCAGAGCACTCCAGGCCTCCTGCCCCCACCCCACAGTAGCAGAGCAAGCTCTCTGTGGGCAACAGCTCCAGCTCTCACTGTTCTCCTGCAAGAAGGTAACCTATGGACAGTCTAAGCCCCAAGAGTCTGTCTTTCCCCTTCTGTCTCTATGCAGACCAGCCCAAGGGAAGGATGGGGTATAATGTCTAGCTGGGCACAGACTCAAACTTCCCTCCAATGCCTGTGCCAATTCTACAGTACAGGTAGGGAGCTAGTAAGCTGTTCCTTCAATCTGGCCTTGTCAGTAATAAAGGGGACACTGAGGTCTCTGTCCACTGATTATTTTTATTTAGTTTAGCATTGTTCAGAAGTCAGGTGGGGATCAGATCTATAATCTATAATGTGAGCGGTGGCTCACATCTATAATCCCAGCACTTTGGGAGGCTGAGGCGGGAGAATTGTTTGGGCCCAGGAGTTAAAGACTGGCCTGGGCAACATAGTGAGATCCTCATCTCTATAAAAAAAAAAAAAAATTTAATTACCCAGGGTTGGCGGTATGCACCTCTGGTCCCAGCTACTCAGGAGGCTGAGGTAGCAGAATTACTTGAGCCCAGGAGACCAAGGCTGCAGTGAGCAGTGATGGCACCACTGCATTCCAGCCTGGGTGACAGAGCAAGATCCTGTCTCAAAAAATAAAAAAAAAAAAAGGAAAAAAAGGAAGTCAGGAACGCTATTTCCTGGCCCTGAAGGCCAGCGTTTCAGAACCTTCCTAAGGGCTGGTTCTGTGCTGGGCTCAGTGCCAGGGTCGTTACAGTGATTGCTGCACTGAATCTGAAAGTCAGGCAATCTATCATGGCCATTTCACAGAGGAGCACACTGACACACAGAGAGGCTAATGATATCACACCAACTGTGAGTGGAAGAGCTGAGATTTGAGCCCAAAGAGTCCGACCCCAACCACTAAAGTTAATGAAAGAAAAGCATATCTGCACTGGATAGCATCAAAACCATTTTTTAAACAATATTATCATATATATCTAGAACATATATTATATATATGATATCAATACGTATATACTCATAAATCTTTTTATATGTATATAATATGTAGTAAATATTGTGTATGTTTGTGTTTCCAGCAATTTCTCTTTCAATAATTTATTCTAAGAAACAGTTGAACAGCTATAGGAACAAATACGCACAAGGCTGTTCAATTCAGCTTCACTGTAATATAACAAAAATGAAAACAATTTAAATATCCAAAACAATAGTTGATTAACTAAATGTATTACAATAGAGCCATATAATACAATACAAAAGTGTTGTTTTAAGGCATATGAATGAGAAAAATGGAAGACTAAACAACAGCCACAAGACTTGGAAGTTGGAAAGCAGTCCAGTGAGTGATAAAGACCCAACAGAGCTTGGGAACTTTATGCAGTCTACAAGAAGGCTAAGATCCAAGGTGTGGAATCACCGAAACGTCTAGGTACCTCCAGAAGTAGGGTGAGTTGGGGCAGCAGTCATAGAGCTGAACCAAGGAGAATGGGATGAGAGTTCATTTAAGCAACACTCAGTTGAGAAAATGCCTCTTCCCACCCAGCAAAGCCTGGGACTGGACTCTCAGGAGAGAGGAAAGCAAACGCCCTCTGGACTGGCCACACCAGGCTCCCCTGAGAGCACAGCCTCCTACTAAAGATGGGGAGGATGGTGAATGTTCGCTTTCTGGATGCTGAGACCCCACCCCTTCCTCTCACAGCTCCAGAGCATAGGCTGCAGGACCTCAACTCTAAGCAGGGCTGGGCATGAGTTCAGGGCTCATGCTTGTAATCCCAGAAACTTTGGGTGGTCAAGGCAGTCAGATTGCTGGAGCCTAAGAGTTAGAGAACAGCCTGGGCAACATAGTGAGATTCTGTCTCTACAAAAAAAAAATAAAAATAAAAAAATTAGCTGGACATGATGTGCTTGTAGTCCCATTTATTCAGGGGGCTAAGGTGGGAGGATCATTTGAGCTTAGGAGTCCAAGGCTGCAGCGAACTATGATGGAGCCACTGCACTCCAGCCTGGGCAACAGAGTAAGACTGTATCTTAAAACAACAACAAAAACAAAAATCCAGGCAGAATGCCAGAGGCTTCTCCTTTACAAACAGCCCAAGGATGTCAACATCAGGACAATCACACAGCCCAGCTGTTGGGAGTTGATGTCAACTAAACAGCCCAGCTATTGGGAGAGCTGAGTGGAAGAGACCGACAGTCAGAAGATTGGGATGGAGTTATGCAAAACGGAAGAAGAGGTGAGCCCAGAGTGGGGGCTACTTGCCTGTGGGTGGCTCTTGTGTCACACTTGCCCTGTCCACCAACACTGGCCAGTTTGAAGCTCTCAAACTGAACATGATGAGTCAGCAGAGGAGATGGGCTAGATAGAACGTTCCATAAACACTGGTGGAAATTACATGCTATCTAGGGACACAACTCAGAGTCATGCCGCCAGGGGGTGAAGATAAGAGCAAAGCTGTTGGTCTGTTAGCACAGGAAACAGGATGGGTGTCAGTGACAAAGGATCAAAGGATCAGAATTAAAGGGATCAAAATTCAAAAGAAGTGTGACAAGTGTGTACTTTCACGAGGTGATTCATTTGCGATCTCAGAAGGAAATAAGTAGAGCAAGAGAACAAGTAGGAAAATTCAGTTAGACCAAAGGCTAATGATTAGGAAGAATCTGAGAGTTGCGGAGAAGAGATTTTTCAAAGATTGTACTAGCTCTATTACTAACTGTGACCCACTACATTCACTTTTTGTGCATTAGTTTGGGTTTTGTGTGACCGAATGAAGAACACGAATTACAATCATTGGTCTGCCATCAGTAGCCAAGGGCTGCTCTTCAAGGCACTGGGGGAGAGGTAGTGTGGGCTAGCTAGATGTCACCAGGACTGCAGAGCTCTTCCTCGTGACTCTCACAGTAAATATCTCAACAGCAGAAGCCAGGTTGGAAGGTGTTGAATTGTGTCCCCCAAAACAAGAGGTTGAAGTCCTAAACCTGTGAGTACAACTTGAATTGGAAATAGGGTCTTTGTGGATGTCATTAAGATGTGAAGTTAAGATGAGATGTTACTGGTGTAGGGTGGGCCCTTAATGCAATACGAACGATGTCCTTATAAAAAGAAGAGACACAGAGACAGACACAGGGAGCATGCTGTGTGTACAGGGGCAGAGACTGGAGCGATGTGTCCATGAACCAAGGAATGCCAAAGACTCCCAGCAAAGCCAGGAGAGAAGCATGGGACAGATTCAACCTCTGGGCTCCCCAAGAAGGAACCCACCCTGCTGCCACCTCTGCTGTTGGACTTCTGGCCTCATGACTGCCGGAGAGTGAATTTCTGTTGTTTTAAGTCACCCAGTTTGCGGGGCTTTGTGAGAGCAGCCCGAGAAGACTCATACGGAAAGGTTCAGAGCCGGACCCAGCACCAGGATTATAACCCACATCCTGACTCTTCCCTCCCTTGCCTCTACTCATTGAGGAGCTGGTTATCAACGCTGCTCAATGGATGTGGGTTGAACAAAACAAAAGTTCCCCTTGAGAGAAAATGAGGATGCTCATGGACTTAGAGAAGCAGATGCATGAGCGGAATGCATGCCCTGCTCATGCATTCGACATTGACAAGGCGCTCGAGACAGCTCTGGCTACTGATTTATATTTCTAGGACTTAAATACAAAGCCAAAAGGCCTTCAGCATGATTTTTTTTTTTTTTTTTTTTTTTAGATGGAGTCTCACTCTGTCGCCCAGGCTGGAGTGCAGTGGCATGATCTCGGCTCACTGCAAGCTCCACCTCCCATGTTCATGCCGTTCTCCTGCCTCAGCCTCCCGAGTAGCTGGGACTACAGGTGCCTGCCACCACACCGGATAATTTTTTGTATTTTTAGTAGAGACGGGGTTTCACCATGTTAGCCAGGGTGGTCTCGATCTCCTGGCCTCGTGACCCGCCAGCCTCAGACTCCCAAAGTGCTGGGATTACAGGCGTGAGCCATCACGCCTGGCCAGCATGATTTTCTTTTGTTGTTGTTTTTTGTTTGTTTGTTTCTGTTTTGTTTTATTTTTGAGACAGGATCTTGTTCTGTTGCCCAGGCTGGAGAGCAGCGGTGCAATCATGGCTCACTGCAGCCTTGACCCTCTGGGCTGAAGCAATCCTCTCACCTCAGCCTCCCGAGTAGCTGGGCCTATAGTTGTACACTACTGCATCCAGCTAATTTAAAAAAAAACTTTTTTTGTAGAGACAAGATCTCGCTATGTTGCCCAGGCTGGTCTCAAATTCCTGGGCTCAAGCAATCATCCCGCCTTGGCCTCCCAAAGTGCTGGGATTACAGCCATGAGCCAACACATCCAGCCTGATTTTCAAAATTCAATATCAGCAGAGGAAAATTACCTTTTGTGTTTTATTTGTGAGGAAAATGTCTCAGTTCACAAGCAATTGAAAACGAATGTGGAACTAACTGGCCGATATCTACTTCCCAAAGCCCCGTTTCTGATTCTCAGCTATGCTCAGCTGTGTTTCCATAAAGGACAATTAGGCCCATTGTGGCCATGAGGGTCCCTGAATCTGCTGGTCTATGGCATTTGTATAAGGAGACTACTCACTGTGGGGCACAAAGTGGGTCTTCTTTAAATTTCTTATCAATTAGATACCTCTTATCTGAACTTAGCACAATTTCCACCTGTTCCCATTGGGAGACCTTATAGCTGTGCCAAGCATCATGGGGCCATCTCTGCTGCCCATACCTGGATTCCACGGGTTGACTCTGCTCAGCTACAGCTGCAGCCGCAGCCAGGTACGATGCCTGTCACGTGCTTGCTGCACACAGCGAGCTGGAATGGATAACACAAAGCCTACTTTTGCCAAAGAGGAGAAAAAACCTTCCCAGTGGCAGTGCAAATGCAAAGAAAGAACTTCAAAATGAATCTGAATACCTACCAACTTAAAAACTTTTCTCTTTTTGTTTTGCTAACTGTTGTTCTAGCATTTCATTCTAAAATAACTTCAGGTTCTGAAGTCCAGCTTCAAGACACACCCCTTCCGGGCGTGGTAGTTCATGCCTGTAATCCCAGGATTTCGGGAGGCTGAGATGGGTGGATCACCTGAGGTCAGGAGTTCGAGACCAGCCTGACCAACATGGTGAAAGCCCATCTCTACTAAAAATACAAAATTATCTGGGTTTGGTGGTGCATGCCTGTAATCCCAGCTACTTGGGAGGCTGAGGCAGAAGAATCACTTGAACCTGGGAGATGGAGGTTGCAGTGAGCTGAGATCGCACCACTGCACTCCAGTGCGGGCAACAAGAGCAAAACTCCATCTCAAAAAAGAAAGAAAGAGAGAGAGAAAGACAAGACAAGACAAGACACATCCCCATAGAATTCATCCTGAGTGGACCAGGTAGGTTCTGCAGTACTCAAATCCACTCCCATCAGCAAGCTATCTTTAGAAAGACTGGAGTTTTCTGGAGATCGCTGGTAGGAATTGAGGAAGAAATGGAGAGGAGTCCAACTGAGGTGGCAGAAGGCACTGAAGTGTTTTCCCGCTACTCCCACCTCAAACCCCAGATGCCTCCAAGAGAACCCTCTGTTGAGGCTGCTGGTACCTGTGCCTCACTCCACCTAACAATGGCTGAGCTGCAGAGGTGCAGGCCATTCTGATGCACTGGGATGGAGTGTAGGTGGGAGTGCTTGGGAGAACTGGAGCCTGCTCCCCAGCGGAGGACTCTGACAGTGGGAGCTGGCTGGGGCACCTGTGATAGATGGCAGGGCTGGGGGAGTGGGCCGCTGTACAATTGCACAGACCCCCAACATTGGGTCTGGTATGAACGTATGAGTTTTTTCTTTGGGAGGGGAGTGGCAAGTAGATGCTGAGAAGATAGACTGACTAGAGTTGACATTATGGGAACTCACCCAGAAAGGCAGCCTTCAAGGGCATAGGGTCCTCAGCTGTAAGAAGCTGTGGGCTGGACCCTGGGGCAGGAGTTGAGCAGCGCTGCAGTAAGTTAGAGCACAAGCCCTCCTAAGAGCTGATATCTTGAGTGTGACAAGAGAGCCAGCACTTGGACATGTGCCATGGCCAAGGGCTTTGAGAGCCAAGAGAGAACTACAAAGAACACCCTCAAAGTCGAACAACTTTTGCTCCTATATGCTAAGCCCTTCTCTGCCTGCCCTGACCCCAGAAGACACAGACAGGGAAGGATGGGAGAAGGAAGAGCAGAGGCACCCTCTCTCCCATGGTGGGGTTCGGCACCCAGACGAGGTGGAAGTCTGGGTATTAGGCTGCCCTCAATCATTTAATCTTGCGAAGGGAATTGGCATCACCTAAATGAGGCTATGACAGCTGAGATGGCCGGAAAGGGAGAAACAATGGAGCAGGATTGGAAAAGTAAAGAAGAATGACAGCTGGGAGTCAAGACTGTTCCTTATGGCTCCTCCTTGGCACTTACCCACTTGACAAATTTTCTTTTTTTCTTTTTTGAGACAAGTCTCGCTCTGTTGCCCAGGCTGGATTGTAGAGGCACCATCTCGGCTCACTGTAACCTCTGCCTCCTGGGTTCAAGTGATTCTCCTGCCTCAGCCTCCCAAGTAGCTGGGATTACAGGCACACGCCACCACACCCAGCTAATTTTTGCATTTTTAGTGTAGACAGGGTTTCACCATGTTGGCCAGGCTGGTCTCGAACTCCTGACCTTAGGTGATCCACCCACCTCAGCCTCCCAAAGTGCTGGGATTACAGGCGTAAGCCACCGCACCCAGCCAACAAATCTTACAAATCTAAGAAATCAAGTTTCTTAGCAGACAAGAAGGTGACTTAACATCCCCAACTATTGGTCTCTTCTCAATGGTTGTACCAGAAATTCCCCAGCAATTTGTCATTATTATTCTTATAAAGTCAGGGATCTTCTCCCCTTCGAAATGCTCATCCCTCTGGGAAGGACCCATTGGGCTTTCCTGTGAGAGGACTTTGGCTCGGTCCTTTCCTGAGTGAGGAGGGGAGGGCAGGTGTGGGAGGCTCAGGATGAGTGAGGAATAACTGCTGTTTGGGATGGGAGGGCCCAGAGACATGTACATGAAGATGCTGAAACTGACCTCGCCCAGCCCCGTTTACCTGAAACTGGCTCCCCACGAAAACTTTGGAAAAATATGTGTGTGTGTGTGTGTGTTTCTTTAAAAATCCCACGTGTCAACCCTTCGGCTGTTTTTCCATGTTCTTTGCCATCATTGTTAGTTCAGGTTTAATATTATTTTCAAAAAATAGAATGGGAACTAAAGAATAAATTGCCATCTTCTATGCTAAGGTTAGCCAATAGATGCTTCTGTTAAGCAATCCTAAGGCTCTGAGATACTGTAAAGTAGAGAAGCTCTCTGAAAGCTCTCATAAAGATATAGAGTTTCCCTAAAATCAATGAAACTAAGCAGAGTATCCAGAAATAGACTCAAATATACATGGGAATTGAGCATATGGCAATGGGGACACTTCACATCTAGGGCAAAAGCAAGGTTCTGTGCATGACATTGGGACAACTGGTATCAGCGAGTGGGGGTGGGGAAGTGATCCGTACTGCAATTACTATTTTTATTACTGTTGTTATTGTTATTTTGAGACAGTCTCACTCTTTCTCCCAGGCTGGAATTCAGTGGCTCCATCTCAGTTCACTGCAACCTCCACCTCCTGGTACAAGTGATTCTCCTGCCTCAGCCTCCCAAGTAGCTGGGATTACAAGCATGCACTACCATGCCTGGCTAATTTCTATATTTTTAGTAGAGACAAGGTTTTTACCGTGTTGGCCAGGTTGACTGCAAACTCCTGACCTCAAGTGATCCACCCACCTCAGCCTCCCAAAGTGCAGGGATTACAGACATGAGACATCTTGCCCTGCCCCTACTGCAATTTTTTTATTTTTATTTTTAATTTATTTAATTTTTGGGACAGAGTCTCTGTTGCCCAGGCTGGAGCGCAGTAGTGAGATCTCAGCTCACTGCAACCTCCGCCTCCTGGGTTCAAGCAATTCTCCCGTCTTAGCCTCCTGAGTACTGGGATTATAGGTGCCACCACCATGCCTGGCTCATTTTGTATTTTTTGTAGAGATACAAAAATGTTGGGGGTCTGTGCAACTGTACAGCAGCCCACTCCCCCAGCCCTGCCATCTATCACAGGTGCCGCAGCCAGCTCCCACTGTCAGAGTCCTCCGCTGGGGAGCAGGCTCCAGTTCTCCCAAGCACTCCCACCTACACTCCATCCCAGTGCATCAGAATGGCCTGCACTTCTGCAGCTCAGCCATTGTTAGGTGGAGTGAGGCACAGGCCAGCAGCCTCAACAGAGGGTTCTCTTGGAGAACCATATTGGGCACCATATTGCCCAAACTGGTCTCGAACTCCTGAGCTCAAGGGATCCACTCACCTCAGCCTCCCAAAGTGCTGGGATTACCAGCATGAGCCACCACACCTGGCTCTTACTGCCATCTTAAGACCAGAATAAACTCTAAATGTGCAGGCTGCAATAATGTAGCCACCAGTCACCTGGAGCTCTTTAAAGTTAAGTTAATTTAAATCACGTAATGGTAAAAACTCATATTCAGTTGCATTAGCCACAATTCAAGTGCTCAAGAGCCACATGGGGCCGGTGGCTGCCATATTGGACAACACAGAACATTTCCATTAACACAGGAGGTTCTACTGAATGAAGCTGCTCTGGATTGTTCAAAGATTTAAATGTAAAAATGTACATTATTATCATTATTATTATTGAGACAGA
The DNA here is from genome assembly GCF_000951035.1 of Colobus angolensis palliatus. Taxonomy (NCBI): domain Eukaryota; kingdom Metazoa; phylum Chordata; class Mammalia; order Primates; family Cercopithecidae; genus Colobus; species Colobus angolensis. Next base: position 6,679,774 of record NW_012122043.1, on the reverse strand, counting down.
GTCTCGCTCTATTGCCAGGCTGGAGTACAGTGGCGCGATCTCGGCTCCCTGCAACCTCCACCTCCTGGGTTCAAGTGATTCTCCTGCCTCAGCTTCCCAAGTGGCTGGGACTACAGGTACGTGCCACCACGCCCAGCTAATTTTTGTATTTTTAGTAGAGACAGGGTTTCACCATGTTGGCCAGGCTGGTTTCAAACTCCTGAACTCGTGATCCACCAGCCTCGGCCTCCCAAAGTGCTGGGATTACTGGAGTGAGCCACCGTGCCTGGCCTAAAAATGTGTCTTATTAAAGCACTAGAAGAAAACAAACCATGGATTTTAAAATCTTGGAATGGAGATAAATCAATGCAAAACCTAAAAACCAATGCAAGAACCTAAAAACTAAAGAACAATTGTTCAAATTGCTAAATAAAAATTTAAAATGTCCTCTGTGTGAAAAATAATTTAGTAAACAGTCTTCAAATGGTTAAAAAAAAAAAAACCAGAAGATTTATAACCCACAAGCAGATAAAGAGCTATCTTCCTTAATAAAATAATAATAGAAGGACAAAAGCCCAAGAGAAAAAACCGTATCAAGAACAGGGCATTTCATTGAACTAAAAAGATGTAAACAACCAACAAATACTTTAGAGGATGCTTAACCCCAGAATTAAGAAAACGCAAATTAAATAATGATGGTATCATCATTAAATAATGGAAGAGACCACTTTTCAACTATCATTGGGAAAATTAAACAGTTTGCATGCATCATTTGCTAGAATGTGGAAAATCTGGTAGGGTCACACGTTGATGGTAGAAGAATATTGAGTTTGCCAGCAGAAATCAACGTTTTAAATGCATGTTACCTTTGACCCAGTATGTCCATCACTAAAATTTTACCAGGCCGGGCACAGTGGCTCACACAGGTAATCCCAGCACTTTGGGAGACTGAGGCAGGCTTCTCACTATGTTGCCCAGGCTGGTCTCGAACTCCTGGCTTCAACTCCGATTGAGACCTAATCTCTACAAAAAATAAGCCGGGCTTGGTGGTACGTGCCTGTAGTCTCAGTTACTCAGGAGGCTAAGGAGGAAGGCTTGCTTAAGCCCAGGATGTGGAGGCTGTAGTGAATCATGATTATACTACCACATTTCAGCCTGGGTAACAGAGCCAGACCCTATCTAAAAATAAAAAATAAAAAAACCCTACAAATCTACAAATATACTTCCAAATGTGCACAAAGTTATGTGCACAAAATGCTCACTTGCAGCTGCGTTTGTTATTTAAAAAAAAAAGAAAAAGAAAAATCCCTGAAATGTCTATTAAAGGGTCTATGTAAATAAATTATACTACAGCTCTAAGTAAGATACTATGCACCCATTAAAATATATGTGTTGGCCGGGCGCAATGGCTCCCAACACTTTGGGAGGCCAAGGCAGATGGATCACGAGGTCAGGAGATTGAGACTAGCCTGGTCAACATGGTGAAACCTCGTCTTTACTAAAAATACAAAAATTAGCTGGGCATAGTGGCGCGTGCCTGTGATCCCAGCTACTCGGGAAACCGAGGCAGGAGAATCGCTTGAACCAGGGAATCGGAGGCTGCAGTGAGCCGAGATCGCGCCATTGCACTCTAGCTTGGTGACAGAGTGAGACTCCGTCTCAAAAAAAAAAAAAAAAAGAGTATAATTGGATTGTTTGTAACACAAAGAAGGGATAAATGCTTTAGATGACGGATACCCCATTTATCCTGATGTGATTATTACACATTACATGCCTCTTTCTAAACATCCCATGTACCCCATAAACATGTACATCTACCAGGTAACCACAAAAATAAAAAATTAAAAGTATATATGTGCTGATAAGATCCCCAAGACACATAATTAAGTGAAAAACGTGAGGCTAGAACAAAGCACAGTATGATCCTAACTTGGTCCTGTTTTGTTTTCAAAGGATACAGAATATTCATACAGATTCTGCTTACAGGCAAACATGATAGACCCGAGGATACATAGGAATTTGCCAATAATTACTCCCAATGAGCAGAACTCGTGGGCAGGGACATAGTTTTGTTTTTTTTCCTTAGATCATTTTGTGTTTTTGGGTTTTGTTTTGTTTTGGTTTTGGTTTTGGTTTTGGTTTGTTTTTTTGCCATATATTCATTTGTTTACATTGAAAAGAAAACAGATTCAAAAGCTGAATAAAGGTGCTGTATCAATGGAGAATATTCATCACTTCTTGTGTAAATTTAATTCCAAAGGACAGCGTGCACCTGAGTAACGTAGATAAAGAGACCTTACGAGTCTAGGGACTGTGAGATGGACTCTGCCCCAGCACACACGGAAGCAGGAGATGCTCCTGCCCGTCACTGGGAAGGGAAGTGGAGGCCGTTCCTGATGTCTTAATGTCAAAAATGGCCAGGCCGGGTATCACCTCCCTCCTGCTACCCGATACTCAGCTCAGCTTGAGGACTCGGCTCTGACTCAGAGAAGGATCTGGTTCCAGGGAATTTTGTCATGAGAAGCAAATCCTGTGACACTCCAGTGTGAGAAATGGCTGGCCAGTGTAAAGCAGTGGAAAATTGAAGTTAGTCTTGGCTCCGGGCTTTATGTAGGTTTTTCTATTAACCAGAGGTGAGCTCAGGTGCGAGGTTAATGGCAAGGTGCAGAGAAGGCTGTCGGGGGACTGCGGTGACGGTTTACACTGCTGTGGAGGATGCAGTTCCTGTGACAAGTGGATGTTCTCTTCCATTATAAAATAGAGCCCCATGGGACTGGCATCAAAGGCCTCTTGTGGATCTGGAAACTCTTAGCCGGAGGAGAAAAACAGGCTCTGCTGGGGATGCAGGCTGACAAGCATAAGCCTTGTTTTGTTCTCTGTAGAAACAATGAAACTTCAAGCATAAGGAAAAATTGTTTAAATTCCCTAACATCCCACCACCTTAAGTTAATTAATTGGCATATTTTCTTCCTATTTTCCTATGCATGGGTACATTTTTTCATATTTCTAATTGAAACACTCACAAGTTGTAGCATTTTGCCTTTTTAAACTATATACTATAAAATCTATTTTTGGCCGGGTGTGGTGGCTCACGCTTGTAATCCCAGCACTTTGGGAGGCTGAGGTGGACGGATCACTTGAGGTAGAGAGTTCGAGACCAGCCTGGCCAACAAGGTGAAACCCCATCTCTACCACAAATACAAAAATTAGCCGGGTGTAGCCGGGCACGGAGGCTCACGCCTGTAATTCCAGCACTTTGGGAGACCAAGGCTGGTGGATCACGAGGTCAGGAGATCGAGATCATCCTGGCTAACTTGGTGAAACCCCATCTCTACTAAAAATACAAAAAATTAGCCAGGCATGGTGACAGGCACCTGTAGTCCCAGCTACTCAAGAGGCTAAGGCAGGAGAATGGCGTGAACCTGGGAGGCGGAGCTTGCAGTGAGCTGAGATCATGCCACTGTACTCCAGCCTGGGGAACAGGGCAAGACTCCATCTCAAAAAAAAAAAAAAAAAATTAGCCAGGTGTGGTGGCAGGCGCCTGTAACCCCAGCTACTCAGAAGTCTGAGGAAGGAGAATGTCTTGAACCCAGGAGGTGGAGGTTGCAGTGAGTGGAGATCATGCCACTGCACTCCAGCCTGGATGACAAGAGTGAAACTTGGTGTGAAATATATATATATTTTACATCTCTATATAACCCTTCTACTTGTAGTCTTACTGTACCACATTTTACCAAGTTGACACACTGTTGCCTGTTTTGGATAGTTCTATATTGTTAAATACTTCTGATTTGATGACCTGAAAGGTATTATTCCAGGGAGCATCTTCAATGTACACAGTTTTTTCCTCCTGTTAAATTGCTTCCTAAAAATACTCAGGACTGGAATGACAAGGCCAAAGGCATAAACATTTTTGCAACATGTTGCCACATTGCTTTCCAGCTGGGTTATAATGGTGTTCTGTGCCTATGAGTTGCTGGGAGGAATTGCTCAGACAAGAATAGAGCCAGGAAGCCAGGAAGACAGTAGCTATTTTGGTCAGCTGGGGCTGCTACAACAAAATACTATAGACTTAAGAAACTGAAATTTATTTCTCACGGTTCTGGAGGCTGGAAGTCCAAGATCAGGGTGCCACGCATGATTGGGTTCTGATGAGGACTCTGTTCTTGGTTTGCAGATGACCACTTTCTTGCTATGTCTTCGCATGGCATTTTCTTGGAGTGTGCACTCGACAGAGAGAACAAGATCTTCTCTAAGGCCACCAACCCTATCAGATTAGGACCATATTCTTATGCCCACATTTAACCTTAAGAAATTCCTGAAAGCCCTATCTCCAAAAACAACCAGATTGGGTGTTAGTTAGGCACTGGGGTGGGGGAACACAATTCAGCCCATAGCGGTAGCCCTGCCCACCAGGGAAGCTCCCAGACCATCTGAGCCCAGCTTGTCCACGGACATACCACTCCACCAGCCTCTTCTCTGCAGAAAAGCCTGCGTGATATCAGAAGAGGGAACATGAGCTCTGCACCTTTAACAGAGTTTGGGGGGAAGTCATTAAAACAGAGAGGTGGGGAAGTTTGATTTCCATGTTGAGACCAGCAGACTGATTCCAACCTGGTTTGTTTGTAATTGACAATCACTGGACATGAGCACAGCTGAAGCACACTGAGAATGAGGCAGTGGCATTCTAGACCTAAATCTGTCACTTAACAATCACCTGTCAGGTTCCTGCACCTCCAGTCTGCTCGGATCTTAAGGTGACCTGACACCACCACCAGGACCTTGCCAGCTTCCCCAGGATCCTGGAGTAGCATAATGAAGATGGGCTTGTTTGCTTTAGAGAATCTCTAAGAGCATCATTGACCTCCTGACGTCGCCAGCACCTTGGAGACAGGTGACGCGATAGCTGAGCATTGATTGGAGCAAGCTTCACAAAGGTTGGCTCCCATTGCATCACCTGTTCCAAACTGCCCCAAGGTCAGTCCTCACCTCCTTCTATCGCCATGACCAAACAGTCCACGACTGGCCAGGGGCTCTCTGTTTCAAGGCAAGATGGAAAAAAGATGGTCTCCCTGCCAATATGCCCCTCACCCACGTCTTATGCTCTGCAGTGCTGGACAGTTCCCAATGGGTCTACACTTTGGCCATACGGATTCCTCCAGGGAGCAAAAGTGGTACCCATGAGACCAGAAATGGTGGGTGAAGCTGCTTGAACAGGCAGGGCAAGACTAGGAACCCTGCTCTGACCCACCCCGCACACTTGTACCCTGGGAGGCTGGAGCCTAGGAGTATTGTCCCACACTCCCCCACTCAGCCCCAGCACTCCTTCCATTCAAACTAAAAGGTCCACATCCAGGTCCAATGCATGTGCAAGTAATGTAGATTTTATGGATTTCCTATAGAAAGAAAAGAATGTCATATAGTGGTTTAAAATAGATCATGTGCCATACAGAAAAATTTAACGAAGATTCCCATTAGTCATATTGTTTCTGCCTCTAGGTTTTAGACCGGACTACCCATTACCGGGTATCCTCTCCTCCTCCCATTTCTTCCCAGAGAGACTTGAAACCCTACCTTTAATCACCTAAGAGTTTTAACTTTATTCTTCTGCAAACATTTATTCCCTCTCTTCAAGACAAACAAACAAGGCTGGGTGCAGTGGCTCATGCCTGTACTCCCAGCCCTTTTGGAGGCCAAGGAGGGAAGTTTGCTTAAGGTCAGGAGTTTGAGACCAGCCTGGGCAATGTAGTGAGACTCCCCCATCTCTACAAAATTTCCTTTTTTAAAATTAGCAGGGCGTGGCGTTATACGCCTGTAGTCCTAGTCACTCGGGAGGTTGAGGCAGGAGGATGGCTTGAGCCTGGGAATTCAAAGTTGCAGTGAGCCACGATCATACCACTGCATTCCAGCCTGGGTGACAGAGCAAGACCCTGACTCTAAAAAACACATGAACAAACAAAAACTCCTATCACTTGCCAAAACCTAACCAGCTTCTGCTCTTTAAACCTGTCCCTGCAACTCCAGCTCATCATGCCCGTGAAGCTCAGAGTCAAAGGGAAGCTCAGGTGCCACGGAGTAATAAACGCATGAATCTGAGAGAAAGGAAAACGGAAATCTGGCTCCAGACCCTTGGGATGCAGACACTGAAGCCAACGTCAAGTGTGACTTACCTCATGTGCACGGGAGCGCACCCTTGAAGTTAGTTAATTAGTGATGAGAAAGTATTCACTTACTCTCTGTCCACCCCGGCAGCTCTGAAAAGGAAGTGACCGTTCTGCTTCCTTTACCACGGCATCCTGAATCTCTAGCGTCATGCTCCCCAAATACATACCTGTCTCCCCAAATACCACCTGACACAGAGCAGGACTCAACAAATACGTGTTGATTGGTTGACTGGCCCCATTTTTATGCTAACCCTAACCCACTCTACCAATGCATGTATCTTTTTTTTTTTTTTTTTTTTGAGATGGAGTCTTGCACTGTCGCCCAGGCTGGAGTGCAGTGGCGCAATCTCGGCTCACTGCAAGCTCCGCCTTCCAGGTTCACGCCATTCTCCTGCCTCAGCCTCCTGAGTAGCTGGGACTATAGGCGCCCGCCACCACGCCCGGCTAATTTTTTGTATTTTTAGTAGAGACAGGGTTTCACCGTGTTAGCCAGGATACCAATGCATATGTCTTGAAAAATAAGATGGCAGAGGGCATATTTAAATTCAGTTAGATGTACTTTGAGTTCGAAGGCAAGTGTAAAAAGACATTAAACATTGTAATTGCATGTGCATAAATTAAAGTTATTCATGTCCCTAATAAGATTGCAGATGGGGCAAATTCCTGGAAACATCATCATAATTCTGTAGGCAGGAGACGTTTTTAGTGGCTCCATTTTACACATGAGGAAACCGAGGCCTGAATAAGAGAATGAATTTACCCCAAATCACAGAGCAAACCACAGCAGAGCCAGCATTTGAATCAAGTGGACCAGTGTATATGCAACCTTCTCTTTGTGTTAGGTTTAGGGGTTCTCTGGAGAGGGTGATGGAGCTGACATCTTGTCCTCCTCTTACCTCTGCCATTGACTTTGGGGTGGCTTGAGGCTAGCTGTAAGCTTCTGTTTCCTCATCCATAAAAAAGACCCATCAGCAGGTGCGGCACCCAGGTCTTGCCACGCAGGACCTCATCAAACTCATCAAGCATAAGGCTGATTGAGCCTAACATCACTTCCAGAGAGCACGAGCCCAGGCTGAGCCCAGGCTGCTGTCAAGGCAGAAGACGGGTGAGCTTCCAGCAGTCATGGACCGCGAGACTCTACTCCAGGTCTGAGGAAAGATAACTGGTGAGACACCCACCACACCCCAGCAAGGACGTTTTACTCTATAAACCTGGGAATGACTTTCTGCTTCTAATAACTAAGCAGGCAGTGTGGCGAAATGTACAACCAGGGCCTTTCGATCTCAGAGGGAAAGAAGCAAGGATTGTGTTCGTTTCTATGAAATTTCTGGGAGCTACTTCGGTTTTCACAAATACAGTAGGCTTCCTGAAACAGGGCTATGGTCTAAAATAGTTTAGAGAGAAATTGAATAGCAATGATTAGAACACAGAAAAGAAACCTTTCCAATGACAGCTGTGTAAGTTACAAGAGCCCATTCCCGCATCATCCTGCCTGATCAGAGATTTCAGAGGGCTGGTGCCTCCAGACTGGCTTCTCCACGCAAGAGCGGCGGACCTGTTCCTGGAACCTGTTGGAAATGCAGAATCTCCTTATGGATTCTGAATGTTGGTCTTTCATTAGATGCATAGTTTGCGTGTATTTTCTCCCATTCTGTGGGCTGTCTATTTACTCTGCCCATAGTTTCTTTTGCTATGCAGAAGCTCTTCAGTTTAATTAGATCCCAGTTGTCAATTATTGTTTTTGTTGCAATTTCTTTTGGGGACTTAGTCAAAAATTCTTTGCCAACACTGATATTGAGAAGGTTATTTCCTCGGTTTCCTTCCTTCTTTCCTTGGTTTCCTTCCTTCTTTCCTTGGTTTCCTTCCTTCTTTTTCTTTCTGTCCCTCTTTCTTTTCTTTGTTTCTTTCTTTTCTTTCTTTCTTTCTTTCTTTCTTTCTTTCTTTCTTTCTTTCTTTCTTTCTTTCTTTCTTTCTTTCTTCTTTCCTTCTTTCTTTCCATCAGAGTTTCACTCTTGCTGCCCAGGGTGGAATGCAATGGCGTGGTTTTACCTCACTGAAACTTCTGCCTCCCGGGTTCAAGCGATTCTCCTGCCTCAGCCTCCCAAGTAGCTGGGATTATAGGCACCCGCCACCACGCCCAGCTAGTTTTTGTATTTTTAGTAGAGACGGGGTTTCACCATGTTGGCCAGGCTGGTCAGAAACTCCTGACCTCAGGTGATCCACCCACCTTGGCTTCCCAAAGTGCTAGGATTACAGGCATGAGCCATCGCGCCCATCCTTCCTAGGTTTTCTTCTAGGATTTTTATAGTTTGAGATCTTACATTTAAATCTTTAATCCATCTTGAGTTAACTTTTGTATATGGTGAAAGGTAGGGGTCTAATTTCATTATTCTGCATAAGGCTAGCCAGTTATCCCAATATCATTTATTGAATGGAGATTTCTTCCCCATTGCTTGTTTTTGTCACCCTTGTCAAAGATAAGATGGTTGTAGGTGTGAAGCTTTATTTCTGAGTTTTCCATTCTATTCTGTTGGTCTATGTGCCTGTTTTGCACCAGTACCCTGATGTTTTGGTTACTGTAGCCTTATAGTATAGTTTGAAGTCAGATAATGTGATGCCTCCAATTTTGTTCTTTTTACTTAGGATTACTTTGGCTATTTATCTCTTTTTTGGTTCTATATGAATTTTAGAATAGTTTTTTCAAATTCTGTGAAAAATGACATTGGTAGTTTGCTAGGAGTAGCATTAAATCTATATATTGCTTTGGGCAGTATGGGCACTTAAATTATATTGATTTTTCCAATCCCTGAGCATGGAATGTTTTTTCATTTATTTGTACCATCTCTGATTTCCTTCAGCAGTGTTTTATAGTTCTCCTTATAGAAATATTTCACCTCCTTGGCTAGCTATATTCCTGGATATTTCATTCTCTTTGTGGCTGTTGTAAATGGAATTGTGTTCTTGATTTGACTCCCAACCTAGATGTTACTGGTGTATAAAAATGCTACTGATTTTTGTGTATTGATTTTATGTCCTTTTGAAAAACCTTTTGGCAGAGGCTTTAGAGTTTTTTTATGTATAATGAATGATCAGTGGTATGATCAATGAAGACAGATAATCCGCCTTCTTCTTTTTCTATTTGGATGCCTTTTATTTCTTTCTCTTGCCTGATTGCTTTGGCTAGGACTTCCAGTACTATGTTGTATAGGAATGGTGAGAGTGGGAGCTTAAACAAATCAACAAGCAGAAAACAAATAGCCCCATTAAAAAATGAGCAAAGGATATGAACAGACACTTCTCAAAAGAAGACATACAAGCAGCCAACCAAACATGAAAAAAAAAATGCTTACCATCACTAATCATCAGAGAAATGCAAATCAAAACCACAATGAGATGCCATCTCACACTGGTCAGAATAGCTATTACAAAAAAGTCAAAAAACAACAGATGCTGGCAAGGCTGAGGAGAAAAGAGAACATTTATCACTGTTGGCGGGAATGTACATTAGTTCTGCCACAGTGGAAAGCAGTTTGGAGATTTCTCAAAGAACAGAACTTGAAACAGAACTACCACTCCACCCAACAATCCCATTACGGGGTATATACCCAAAGGAAAGTAAATCATTCTACCAGAATGACGCATGCATTCATATGTTCTTTGTCGTGTTATTCATAGTAGCTAAGGCATGGAATTAACCTTGGTGCCCATAAATGGTGGATTGGATAAAGAAAATGTGGTACATATATACCATGGAATAATATGCAGCCATTAAAAAACCACAAAATTATGTCCTTTGCAGGAACATAGACGTAGTTGGCGGCCATAATCTTAAGTGAAATAACACAGGAACAGAAAACCAAATACTGCATGTTCTCACTTACAAGTGGGAGCTAAACAGTGAGCACACGTGCACATAACCATGGGAACAGTAGACACTCTGGGCTACTAGAAGTGGGAGGGAAGGAGTGTGGATTGACAAACTACCTTTTGGGTACTATGCTCACTACCAGGGGGACAGGATCTCTATCCCAAACCTCAGCATCACACAATAAACCTGCATAACAAGTCTACACATGTAATCCCTGTATCAAAATACCAGTTGAAATTAAAAAAATAAATATTAGCCATTATTAAAGAAACAAAATTAAATATCTTAAGTTCTAAAAAATAAATAAGTGCAGAATTATTTATTCCTTAAGACCCACTGCATCAGAATACACATTGTAAGGAAGATACCAGGTGATGTCTGTGCACTTTAAAGTCCAAGGCATGCGGCCTCCAGGTCCTCTGGTCCAGCTGACGTTTTTCAAGTGAGGACCCTGAGGCCCAGGAGAGAAAGTCATTTACTCCACTTGACAGGAAGCTGGTGGCTGCGCCAGGAGAGCCCTGCACCCACCATGCTCCAGCCAAGGCAAAGCTCCTGGTCCTTCCACTGCTGCTGCACCTCCTCTACAGCTAGGAGCTCCCTTCTCCTCCCTGCAGCCCAGGAGATGGACGGAGGATGGGATGGCTGGGCAGCCTCCTAGAGCAGCGCCCTGCAAGGGACATGAAACACTCCTGTCACTTGGGCTTGAGGAAAAGCTGGACAGAGGCCAGAGGGAAGATGCTTGGCCTGGCCAGGAGGCTGCAGGGTGCAGAGAGCATTCAGTGGAGAAAAGGAAAACAGAACTGGTGGGAGGTGTTGAAGGGGAGTCTTCTTCACTAATTCCTCATTTGCCCATATCATTCCTTCACTCTCTCCTTATGTAACCAGTACAGCAAAGACACCCAAGTGGCTGATGCCCAGATAATAATGAAGAAGTGTCATGGCACTGGAAAGTTTTATTTTTGTTTTTTTTCACTGCAACCTCTGCCTCCTGAGTTCAAGGGATTCTCATTCCTTAGACTCCCAAGTAACTGGGAATACAGGTGCCCACCACCACGCCCGGCTCATTTTTTTTTTTTTTTTAATTTTTAGTAGAGACATGGTTTCACCATGTTGGCCAGGCTGGTCTTGAACTCCTGACCTCAAATGATCTGCTCGTCCCAGCCTCTCAAAGTGCTGGGATTACAGGTGTGAACCACCACTCCCGGCGTTAGAAAGTATTAATATCTACAAAATATTTTGACACTCAGTACCGGTGGTTCTTAACTCCCCCCCACCAAGTGAGTCTAATGGGGAACCTCATATATTAAAAAGATCAAAGTGGAGCTTTTACACAAAGGGGGTCAGGGCTTGGGGCCTATAGCCAGTTGAGTACCCAGGCTGTAGGTACCAGTCCACCCAAATCTCTGATTAGACAGAATGAAGCAGGAATGGACTATTATCACTTAACCTAGCTGTCAGTGGGAGAGAGCATATAGAGCCCTTACCCCCATTTTGTGCAGGTTTTCAGGGGTGGCAGGCTCCACAGAACACAATCTGATGGCCACTGTTCTAAGGAAAGGAGGTCGCAAGTCCAAACAAATTGTTGATGTTCCTCTTCCAAAGGACCTCTTACGTTCTTGGGATATATCCAAAACGTCGGCCAGCCCGCTGCGTGACAGATGTGGCCATGGATCCGGGCAGGGCACGTGCTGGTGGGTGTCTGCCATGCACACTCACAGTTTGACCAGAAGGGATTATGGTGAGCTAGCAAGTCAACTGGGTGGGTCATACTACACAGCCAAAAAACATTGAGAGGTTGGGCGCAGTGGCTCATACCTGTAATCCCAGCACTTTGGGAGGCCAAGGCGGGTAGATCACCTGAGGCCAGAGTTCAAGACCAGCCTGACCAACATGGTGAAACCCTGTCTCTACTAAAAATACAAAAATTAGCTGGGCGTGGTGGCAGGTGCCTGTAATCCCAGCTACTTGAGAGGCTGAGGCTGGAGAATCGCTTGAACCCAGGAGGTGGAGGTTGCAGTGAGCTGAGATCATGCCATTGCGCTCCAGCCTGGATGAGCAAAATGGTCAGTAAAGATGTTCTCCAGTGCTACGGGAAGTCATGTAGTCACCACGCACATTGACCAGCATACGATTTATAATGGGCTTGTCTTCTAGGTAGCAGAAAAACGTCCCTGTGATCACACAGATGAAATATCCCACTGCGTTTTTAAAATTAGGAGAAACACTGTGGTTATCATGGAAAACTTGTGGATTTGTGGATTTACACTCAGAAAACAGCCTTGGGCAAGTCACCGCTTCCTCAGCCTTCAGGGTTTCATCTTTGGACAGTTTTGTCTGCCTTGCAAGGTCTTAGAAGGTTAAATGAGATAATGCTGAAAGGTGCCTCACACGTATTTAGCGGCAGTTCAATCAATATTTAAACTGAATCTATTTTTGGAAACCAGGGGAAAACTGAAGAACAGAAAAGCAGTCCTTTGCAGTGGCTGTCATTTTGTGTATACTCTGCTCCGGGGCTGCATTAAAAGGAATAGTTTACCAAATGTATTAAATCCTAAAGTTTAACAATAATCCCAAAGATATTGTAGCAGAATATATACAAAACAAATGAGCAAACAACAGCTAAAGTACAAAGATGCTTTACAAAAATAAATGATAAATGTGATGAGAAGAATGAAGTTGGTCAACATTACAGAAGCCTTCTTTTAGCTGCCTCAATAGATCTATTCTAAATCAGTTTCTTGGTGTTCACATGATCTGGGAAATGATTATATAATTTCAAAAGTGTCTGCAAACTACTCATTTGCATCTGATTTCTCAATGTCTAATTTGTGCATCAGCCAAAGCTATGTGTATAAAACCAGCTTTTTAATCAGCTCACGGAATGTGTATAAGCAAATTAATCTTCCATTTTATGAGAGAAGAATTCATACACTCAGAATTATCCTGCGTTTTGCACTGGATGCATGGAGGAAATGATTTGCACAATTGTGTTAGCATGTGTCTCTATAAACATCCACTTGAAACACTGCTGAAAGCCAAGTGGGTGTGCAAGCTACAGATGGATTGGAAGTTCCCCTCCCCCCGTCCCCATAGCTGGTGTCAACATGGACTGGCATTTTCGTGGCACATGCAGAAGGTGGTTTGAGGAGGTTGTTTGAAGAATGGGACTCTTTGCACATTACCCTCATTTGAAAAGGGAAAAAGAAGCAGCTGCCACCTCCGTGGAAACCTTGCAGGGCAGCAGTCCTTGTGTGACTGTGTTTCCATCAGAGAAGGGGCAGGAGTGTTTCCACCCAGCAGTAAAATTTCTGCATCGCCCCTTCCTCTTCCTCATCCCAGGGGGCCACACCACCCTCTGCTTTGTTACCTGACACCACAAGTCTTGGGGTCTGCAGCTGGTTCAGGTCCACCCCCATGCTTGCTCTGCACTTGGTAGCTTCAGCGGCTCAGGTTCGCTCCTGGGTCTGTTTCTAAGGAGCTGTGTGAGGTTGGGTAAGTCACTTCACCTGTGGAGCCTCAGTTTTCTCATCAGTGTGGAAAAGGAGCCCTGAGGTCCCTTTCACAGCTTTGTGACACACTTAAACAGAATGCATCCTTCTATTTCCCTCAGACACAAAGCTTAGGAGTTGTAACCTTGGCCTGAATGCACAGTGAACTCCACGAAGCTGAGTTGAGCTCTTACGTGACATTAAAAGGACCTGCCTGGCTGGGTGTAGTGGCTCACCCCTGTAATCCCAGCACTTTGGAAGGCCAAGGCAGGAGGATCACCTGAGGTCAATAGTTCGAGACCAGCCTGGCCAATATGGTGAAACCCCGCCTCTACCAAAAATACAAAAATTAGCCAGGCATGGTGTCATGTGCCTATAATCCTAGCTATTGGGGAGGATGAGGTAGGAGAATCACTTGAACCCAGAAGGCGGAGGTTGCAGTGAGTTGAGGTCATGCCACTGCACTCTAGCCTGAGCAACAAAAGCGAAACTCCGTCTCAAAAAAAAAAAAAAAAAGAACCTGCCTTATCCAGCAGTGCTGCTTCGGGACGTGTACCCAGAAGAATCAGAAGCAGGTTATGGAAGAGAGGTCGGTACCTCCATGTTCATAGCAGCATTATTCACCACAGCTAAAAGCTGGAAGCAATCCAAGCGTCCATTGACAGATGAATGGATGGACAAAATGTGGCAGGGACAATCAAATATGATTCAGGAAGAAAGCTCTGACACAGGCTTTACCATAGATGAATCTTGAGGAAATTATGATACATAAAATAAACCAGTCACAAAAGGGCAAACACTGTATGAGGTACCTAACACAGATTCACAGAAACAGAAAGTAGAATGGTGATTGCCAGGGACCTAGAGGAGCAAGAAAGGGTAGTTTTTTTTTCAAGCACAGGGAGTTTCAGTTTTGCAAGGTGAGAAGAGAGCTGGAGCTGGGTGTACCACAACGTGAATATACTTAACACTTCACACTGCTGAACTGTGCACCTGGAAATGACTGAGGTGGGAAATGCTGTGTTATATGTATTTTACAATCTAAAAGAAAGGATCAGGCTGGGTGCCGTGGCTCGTGCCTGTAATCCCAGCAGTTTGCCAGGCCGAGACAGGCGGATCATGAGGTCAGGAGATTGAGATAATCCTAGCCAACATGGTGAAATCCCGTCTCTAATAAAAATACAAAAATTATCTGAGCGCGGTGGCACACACCTATAGTTGCAGCTACTCAGGAGGCTGAGGCAGGCGAATCGCTTGAACCCAGGAGGCGGAGGTTGCAGTAAGCTGAGATCGCGCCACTGCACTCCAGCCTGGGCAACAGAGTGAGACTCCATCTCCAAAAAAAAAAAAAAAAAAAGGAGAGAAAGGACTTGTCTTGGAAGACCCTAATCCTCTGCCCGGGCCAGGCACTGTCCTCTCTGTCTCTGTCCTGGCCTTAGAGGAAACATTCTATGAACTTGAATAAGAAAACATTGACATCTCTAATTTCACTTAACTCGAATTGAAATGTAGCATTTCCTTTCATCACGAATGTAGACAACAAATCACAGAAGTAGGAATATCTGTGACTTGGTCACCAAAAGGAATTAGATATTTTCCTATTACATTCAAATATTACAAGTATATTTAAATATTGCTAAAGTTCATCAATAATCCAGAGTTATGGTAGTTAGACCAGCGCTACACCTTGTTAATTACTTTGTTAACAAAGAAGCATATATATTCCTATATCACAAATGGTTACATATCTTGATAACTGCATTTTAATATAACTAATTTTCTCTGTACTCTATGTCTTACATTGAATACATTTAAAAACATTAAATTAGGCCAAGTGTGGTGGCTCAGGCCTGTAATCCCAGCACTTTGGGAGGCCAAGCCAAGCGGATTGCTTGAGCCCAGGAGTTCAATACAAGCCTTGATAAAATGACAAAACTCTATCTCTACAAAAAGTAAAACATTTAGCCGGATATGGTGGCACATGCCTGTAGTCCCAGCTACTCGGGAGGCTGAGGTGGGAGCATGAACTGAGTCTGAGAGGGCAAGGCTGCAGTGAGCCGTGGATCACACCACTTCACTCCGGCCTGAGTTACAAAGCAAGACTCTGTCTCAAAAAAATTTTTTTTAAATTAATTCCCTGCTTTAAATGAAAATGAAGAAAGCCAACAGTGCTTAAATTTTGCGCTGACAAGCTGGTGTGTGTGTGTGTGTGTGTGTGTGTGTGTGTGTGATGAAGTATTTTTTGGTATGGATATATCCAAGGAACATCCCATGATGTATTTCGGGGAAATATGCAAAGCCTGTATCTATTTCCGTGCATTCTGAGCATGAGTGGCAGGCTGGAGAAAGGCTCCCCCAAAATGTCCATGTCCTCAAGCCCAGAACCTGGGAAAATGCACCTTATATGGCGAAAGGAACGCTGCCTATGTGCTTAAATTAGGGATCTAAACAAGGGGGGTTATTCTGAATTATCCAAGTGGGTTTATCGCAATCACGAGGGCCCTTAAAGCCAAAGAAGGAAGCAGGGGAGTCAGAGATTTGAAGATGCTACAGTGCTTTAAAGATGGAGTAAAGGGCCAGGGACCAAGGAATGTGGGCAGCCTCTAAAAGCCAAAAAAGGCAAGGAAACAGACCCTCTCCTAGAGCCTCCGGAAAGGAATGCAACCCTGCCCAACGCCTCTATTTGAGCTCGGCGAAACCCATTTCTGACTTCCAGTTCTGTAAGACAGATCATTCCAGACCATTATAGTTCTTCCAGATCTGTAAGACGATAAATACGTATTGTTTTAAGCCACCAAGTTTTTGCTAATTCGTTACAGCAGCCACGGGGAACCAGTACAACATGGGAACTACGGAATAGTTATGCTCAGCAAAGACACTGAGGTAGAAGGTAGGGTGCAGGTTTTGCTTATGTGCTTGTCCTCTGGGAAATAGTACGTCTTCTCTGTCTTCAATCACAAAAGTTTCACAGAACAATTGTTACCTTTAGATAGTACCTGTGGATAGACCCTTATCTGCGGTGTACCGCTATCTTAGTCTAGCCTAGGCTAGGGATTGATTGAATTGATTTCTCAACCTATTAAAAAATCCTGACCCATAGAGGTCATCTCTAAGTAACACTCTGTAATTTAGGAAAATATGTGAGTACCATAAAATATTATGGCTTAGGGAAAATTCCTTCTTGGCAATCCAAGAGGGTGGCAACTGTAGGAAAGGAGTGGCTGCCCCCAGAAGAAGGCAGGGGATAGGTCAGAGGGCAGATGTTGGGTCCTTGAGGGCAAAGGTGAGGCAAGGTGGCCAGGCCACATGGTTGTGACTAAGGAACTTGCAGGAAAAGTGGTATCCAGTGTTGAGATTTCATTAGCCCCTGTCTCACCTTTTGTTACCCTAAAGGTTTCTAAGAGCCTTTAAGAAACACATCCTTGCCTGTGTACAGTGGCTCACGCCTGTAATCCCAGCATTTTGGGAGGCCGAGGCAGGTGAATCACTTGACCTCAGGAGTTTGAGACCAGTCTAGGCAACATGATGAAACCCCATCTCTATAAAAAATACAAAAAAACCCCCACAAAACTAGCTGGGCGTGGTGGCTCGCACCTAGAGTCCCAGCTACTTGGGGGGCCGAGGCAGGGGAATTGGAGGATTGCTGGAGCCTGGGAGGTGAAGGCTGCATTTTGAGTGAGATTTTGAAAATTGTGATAAAAGCTATAGACTCTATTAAATTAATTGTAAGGATATCCAATAAACGGGAAAATCTTTTTAAAAGTGACTTTAAGCAAACAGTACTGCTGCACGTTTTGTTTACTTTGCACGTCAGGAAAACTATTCTCTTTTTTTGAAACAGGGTCTTGCTCTGTCACCCAGACTGGACAGGTTGGAGTGCAGTGGCAAAATCATAGCTCACTGAAACCTCTAACTCAGGGTTGTACAATCTTTTGGCTGCCCTGGGCCACAATGGGAGAAGAATAATTGTCTTGGGCCACACATAAAACATATTCACACTAACAATAGCTGATGAGCGAAAAAAGAGAATCACACACACAAAAACTTCAAAATGTTTTAAGAAAGTTTACTGATTTGTATTGGATCACATTCAAAGCTGTTCTGGGCTTCACGTGGCCCGCAGGCCGGGGGTTGGACAAGCTTGCTCTATCTCCTGGGCTCAAGAGATCTTCCCACCTCAGCTTCCTGAGTAGCTGGGACTACAGGCACGTGCTACCATGCCCAGCTAATTTTTTGTTTTGTTTTTAATAGAGACAAGGTCTCACTATGTCACTTAGACTGAACTTGAACTGCTGGGCTCAAGTGATCCTCCCACCTTGGCCTCCCAAAGTGCTGGGATTATAGGCATGAGCCACCACAACTGGCCAGGAAGATATTCTTTTAAGCTTATAAATAAGCCCAGGCTAATCTAAAAAGCATTGAGTGTTCTTCTAGTTATGTAGATGTGGATTGAAATACATTAACTGGCTGGATGTGTGGCTCACTCCTGTAATCCCAACACTTCAGGAGGCCGAAGCAGGGAGATCACTTGAACCCAGGAGTTCAAAGTGAGCCTGGAAAAGATAGTGAGATCCTGTCTCTACAAAAAAAAAAAAAAAAATTAGCCAGGCATGGTGGCACACTTGCAGTTCCAGCTACTCAGAGGCTGAGGTGGGAGGATCCCTTGAGCCCAGGAGTTTGAGGCTGCAGTGAGCCATGATCGTGCCACTGCACTCCAGCCTGGGCAGCAAAGTGACACCCCGTTGTTAAAAATCAAAGCAAAAGGCAATTTCTATTACACCTGACAACCCCAGATAGTCAACAGGAAATGCATGTTGGACAGTGGCAAGATTTTATCAATGTGTCACAGGCAGAACGACATTCCCTGTCCAAGGTGTCCACGTCCTCATATCTAGAACCTGTTGGGTATGTGACCTTACATAGCAAAGGGGAATTCAGGTTGTGGATGGCCTTGAGATGGGGAGATCACCCTGGATTATTTAGCTGGACTCTGTATCATCACAAGGGTCTTGAAAATTGGGAGAGGGAGGCAAAGGAGAAGGTCAGAGTGACGCGATGTGAAAAAGACTCAATTCACCTTTGCTGGCTTTGAAATAGAGGGAGGAAGGGGTCACCACCAAGGAATGCAGGTGGCCTGTAGAATCTGGGCAAGGCAAGGAAACAGATCCTCCCAGAGCCCACAGAAATGAACGCAGCCCTGCCAGTACCTTGGGTTTAGCCTGGTGAGCTCTGCATCAGAGTTCTGACCTACAGAACTGTAAGATAATGCCTGTGTGTCTAAGCCACGCAGCAGCAATAGAAAACTCATAATGTTTTAGAAGATGAGTCATGGTCATCAGATAAGGGCTGCCTGGAGATGACAAGCAGAACCAGCATGGGGACTGGGCTCTCTCTCAAGGGGTCCCTTATTCAAGGTAAACATGTGGCCCTTTCAACATGCAATACTTGGTAAATGATGACTCAAGGAATAAAGATGTCATGCATTGGTAAGCTCTCTCACACACACATACCAGAATGCTCATGTATTCTTACACGTTTCCAGGAATGCTGTAAGTATCTATAACTGTAGAATGGATTACTCTAACATTTAGTGGCTTAAAACAATGATAATCATTTACTACTTCTCGGAGTTTCTGTGGGTCAGGAATTCTGACAAGGCTCAGAGGGGCCAGCTTGTATCTTTCCACCATATCTAGGGTATCAACTGGGAGACCTGAAGCATAAGAGCTGGAGTCATCTGAAGGATATTTTATTTACATACAGCCTTTCCATGTGGCTTGGGCTTCCTCATAACATGGTGGTCAAGGGCAAGTGGGTGGGAGTATGGGAGAAGAAACAAGTAGAAGCTGTAGTGTTTTTATGAGCCAGTCTCAGAAATCCTGCCTCACTGCTTTTGCTGCATTTGGTGGTTGGAGAAATTACACATATAGAAAACATGGACACCACCTTTCTATTGCTTCCCATAAAAAAAAAAAGGAGTAAAATTGATCTGGATTCAAATCCTAGCTCAGTCATTTCTTTGATATGTGAATTAGGCAAGTTGACTAGAGCTCTTTGAACAGTAATAATGGAATGCTTTAGGTGTAATAATTCATCTTTTACACATAATAAAATGGAGGCTTAAAGAGCTCCTTGGCTCCCTTGCTGGAATAACATCTCCGGTTGACAAAGCATAGCATGCATATCTTATTGATGTTCACCACCACCCTGTGAGACATCATTGCTGTCTTCAGTGAGCCAAAGAACTGAATGAGGCACTCAATTTCAGCCTAATGAATGGCCAAAGATGGTGTGACAGACTGAACTAGTAGCTGGCTCTGCACTACCTCCCAGAGATGGGATTATACATCTACACCATTGCCATGTAACTTTGCAGGGCCCTCTGCTGTGGTGGGGTGTGTGTCCCTTCCTGACTCTGGGCTCAGTCTTGTGACTTGCTTTGTCCAAGGGGATATCAGTGGACATGAAGGGTGCAGCCACTTGGAATGTGCTTGCACACTTGCACACTGGGGTTTCTTTTCTTGCACTTCTGCCATCACTAAGATGCCTGGTCCAGCCTGGTGGTGCCAGGAGGAGAATGAGAGTGCCATAAGGTAGAGCTGAAAAGCCCAGCAGAGCCCACCCTAGATTGGCTGACTCACAGCTGGCCCTAAAAGGGTGAGCCAAGTGAATGCTCGAAGTTGCGTGCTGCTGAGATTTTATGAATGTTTGTTATGCAGCATTTTTGTGGGCAAAGCTAACTGATACAGATTGCTGGTGAGACCAATACATCGTCAAATGCCCAAACTACAAACTGCAAACACAATCTGGGTGTATCTGGTCTTCATTGCAGTTATTTCACCAAAGAAGGGCAAAAAGCAAGAAAAGGAAATTTGATCAGTGGAGTTTCTGGATTATTTCTCCTTGTTCTTGCCCTCCTCTGCTCTCCCATATACCCCTCCCACCAGGAGCCCAAAGCCTTTATGAGGCACTAATTAACCAAAGCTCCCACTGCTGGCTTCATCAAGACCTGCTGGTGATCCCGTGCTATATGAATCAAGCTCTGTCATATTATAGTCCACACACATGTCAAATAAAAATGTCATGAAGCTCTTTATCCAGGTATGGGAAGGATGCTAATGAAAGTAGTTCAAGATCAGGCAAATGGGTAAAGCACACAAAAGTCTAGAGACATACTAAGTTTCAGACATTTCCTAAAACACTTCTTAGAGCTAGTTGAGCTGGAAGAGCTATGTAGCTGTGTGTCAGGTCTAGCATTTGGATGTTTAAAGTGATGGCAGTGTCTGGGTGCGGTGCCTCACGCCTGTAGTCCCAGAAGTTTTGAAGGCTGAGGTGGGCAGATTACTTGAGCCCAGAAGTTCAAGACAAGCTGGGGCAACATGGCAAAATCCCATCTCTTAAAAAATACAAAAAATAGCCCAGCAAGGTGGCATGTGCCTATAGTCCCAGTTACTCAGGAGGCCGAGGCGGGAGGGTCGATTGGGCCCAGGAATTTGAGACTGCAGTGAGCTGTGTTCGTGCCACTGCACTCCAGCCTGGGCAACAGAGTGAGAACCTGTCTAAAAATAAATAAATAAATAAATAAATAAATAAATAAATAAATAAATAAATAAATAAAATCAAGTGATCACTGTAAAGGTATTCCTATGAAACTCACAACTCCCGCTGCTGTGCATTAGGAATACAGGACTATGCTGGTCACTGGCAGAATTATCTTTAATTCACACTTTTAATTAGACATTACCAGAATTATTCTTCCAGGCTTGCTCAGCCACTGACTGTTCTTGTGTGTGAGCTCTGTGTTCATGTGTATGAATCATCATGGCTGCCTTCATCCACAGATATTCTCACTTGTTCCTTTTTTCTTTCTCTCCCTTACTTTCTCTCTTTCTTTCTTTCTTTCCTTTTCTTCCTTCCTTCCTGCTTTCTTTCTTTCTTTCTTTCTTTCTTTCTTTCTTTCTTTCTTTCTTTCTTTCTTTCTTTCTTTCTTTCTCTCTCTCTC